>NC_050489.2:774533-970982 GCF_012460135.2 Molothrus ater
TCCTGATGTGCTTTATTCCTGCTGCTCACCTGAGGCAGACACACAATAGCTCCTCTCTTTTCAAATATTGCTGGTGATTAACTGAAGGATTAGATTTCTGCCTCTGTAACGATTTCATTTGAAAAATCTATTTGTGTGTTCAGACCCCAGTGCTTGGGGAATGGTTTGCCTTGCTGGGGAACAGATGTGAGGAGAGAGCACTGACAGCCCAATTTCTTCATTAATATTAAAGGAGCTGGTACAGAGTGGCTGCATTCCTCAGGTGCACATAAAATGCATTT
Organism: Molothrus ater; assembly: GCF_012460135.2. Classification (NCBI taxonomy): domain Eukaryota; kingdom Metazoa; phylum Chordata; class Aves; order Passeriformes; family Icteridae; genus Molothrus; species Molothrus ater. Next base: position 774,815 of record NC_050489.2, read on the forward strand.
CTCACTGAATTCTGGAGATCAGAACAACTGAAAATAAACAACACTGGGGTCTTTCAGCTGGAGCCAAATGGAGAGCAGCTCCAGAGCCCCCAGGCTCCAGCACTGCTGCAGGGCAGGCCTCAGTGCACTGTCACAAGCCTCTCCTCTGGGTTATCTCCTAAATTTGCCCAGGGCAGTCTCGAGAATTGTTCCCACCCTGGGAATATTTCAAGCAGTAAAGCAGAACACCCCTGGGCCCTGTGCGTTGGGGGAGAGTGTGGGATGGCCTTCCCCAGTGCCACCAGCACAGCAGGGACCGTGTCCAGCGGGGCCTCTCTTCAGTTAAATCATTTCAATTTAACCAGAGGAAAACTTCTTCACAAAAGGAAAGTCATACCACACGTATCCAGTAACATGGTGTCCACACCTGACCTCTAACACCCCCAGTTTTCCCAATGAGGCAGAAGATTCCTTTCCATCCCTCAAATCCAGCTGCTCCCCTTCCTCTCCTGTGCCATGAAAAGCACACCCAGAGCCCATAGAAAATTTCACAGGAAAACACAGTTCAGAGAAATTATGGTTTCTAACTCCTCCTGACATCCCTGTAAGAACAGGTATGAGATCTCCCTCAAATCTGGGACAACCTAATGTAAATCAGGATGTAAATCTGTTTTCCTTGAAACCCAAACTTTTTGAATTTACAATCACAGGCAGGGCCACTGCTTTAGTTGAAATATAATTGCCAACATTCAAAACAGCTTCACCATTACTCTGAAAGTAACAATTACAAGGGTAATAGTATAAGTGGTTTATTTTAATATTATTTTCACAATGCAGAACAATTAATAAGCTAATTTTTGAACCATTGCACTCCTCCCTTAGTGAGGAGACTGTGGTGCCATTATGTCAGAGATAATTCTGTTTGCTTTGTTACTGAAGTTAGATTTAAGTAATATCAAACAACCAATTGACAGAAAAAGCCCACACTTTTGTGCATAGAACATATGCAAACTTATTTATCATATGAATAAATAAAAATCAGAATGTAATTTTGATGAATTATATCTTCAGAATATACTTAATGTGAAATGAAAAAGATGAATCAACATTTAATTAGCTTTGGATGCCTTTTCACAAAACAGCTGATAAAAATTCTCTCCTCCTTCCCTCCCACGAAAGCTTAAAATGATTAAAACATTTTTGGACACTTGGTGGTTTGATCGAAATCTCCCAAAAGGCTCTCCAGTGTCTCCTTTATTTCCTGTACTTTACATCCAGAACAACAACAGAAAATAAAATATTACCAGCTGAACTAACAGAAGTTAACAGACTTGCTGTAAATTCCAATAAAATTTTGAGAACAATTCTTTCCTTAAGGACCTCAGTCCTCCACCATCTTAGGTTTGTCAAATTTGTCATATTTGTCAAAGTATTGATTTTTTCTAATAATAAATAATAACAATTAGCACATTAGCTAATGACCAAACTAAAAGTGAGGAAGTAAGAATCCAGCAGAGTTTTTGTTCTGTTTAAGCTCTCATAGATTGCCTAAAACCAGGACTAGTTTGGGCCCCATCCCAAATCATCCCCAGGCTCTGACTAAAGCCAAGCTCAGCTGGCTGCAGCAGGGTGGTTTCATTCCAGGGAAGGGCCAGGGCTGCAGGCACAAGGTGAGGCCATGGGGAGCCAAAAGCTGCTTCCAAAAGGGATAAAGTTGACAGAAATTCCAGTTCCCTGCCAGGCAGTGCCAGATCCCAAACTTAGCACAGAACAATTACATTGCTGGTCCCCACAGCACGCAGAAAACAAAGGATTCTTTTACCTGCTTCTGCCTTATGTGTTTCTGAATTAATATCCACAAACTGAAGCACTTAGATTTATTTTCTCTTTGCACTCTCTTCTGTTCATTTCCATTTTCATCCATTTTCCATTTTAGTGACTTAGCCAAGTCACAAAAAACTTTCATTTACAACCACTAAATATATTAACACTTCTCTTCTTCTCCCCCAATCTAAAGAATACCAGATTCTCTCTTTTGGACACTCACCTCTTAGATGAAGGTCAGTTCTAACATTGTCTTATCCACAAGCTGCAAAAATCAAAAAAAGCCAAATATAACAACATTTTCCAGAAAAGTATCACAGCCAAGTAACCCTCAGAGAGAGGAGAAAATGCTCTGTCAGGCAATTTGGGATTTGAAGGGGAGTTTTGACATAGTTCTTATGACAGTGTTATCTCCAGATTTTGAAATAGAACTTGATAGATACAGTAAAACTTTGTGTTGTGGTAACAAAACAGAAAGGCACCAGATCTCATCACCTTCTTAACAACCTCGAATTTTCTAGTTGCTGGTTCTATTTTCATTTACCATCTTTAATTGAGAAATAACCTAGAAAAAGTCCTCAAAATAAATTCTCTGGCAAGAAAGAGAAAATTAACCCACCCACCCTACTGGGTGGCAAAGGCTGTGTTTTGGAAACCTCTTCTGATCTCACATAGTCATAAAATCAGATTTTGAACTGTGAGTGGTAGGAGGTCCTACATTGGGAGAAAAACACCTTCCAATTTGGAATGCACTCATTTAGCTGTGCTTCAAAATTTAAACCAAATTTTGCTAATGATTGAAATCCTTGAGCACCTTTTAAATATTCTGATTTAGGTGTGAGGTCACACAACTAGGAATACTTTAAAAATACATCAGATTTGAGATTAAGTCCCACTAAAAGTGAAAAATAGTTCCCAAACACACACCCATGATGGCAGCCAAGAAAACCATGCCTGCAGGAAATCTGAAAGGCACAAAGAGTTCTTTCTGCTAAAGTTAGAGAGCCTGCAAAGTTTCAAATAACTTCAGCTTCACATTTTTGATAGAAATTATTCTGATTGAAAGCAGCACAAAAAAGTTGCACACAAAATAATCAGCAAACAAATGTTCAGAGAGATTAGGGCATGTATCAAAGGCAACTTGGACAAAGGGGAGAGAGAGAATGATGCATCTGACTCCATCATCAGAAGGCTAAAGAATTACTTTATTATACTCTACTATGTACATTGTATCTAAACTGAATCTGCCCTGCCCTCACTCCTGCTCACAGCTGCTCACCCTGCACTCATCCCTGCTTCTCTGGTGACTGTCCCGTGCCAGTCCCACACACACACACACCTGGCCCTGATAGGCCAAGGGAAGCAAACATCCTCACTGTGGGTACACAATCCCCATATTGCATTCTACTTCAGCACACCACAGGCACATGTGTAGGGCCATGAGGAGGCGTTCTCGTGTGGAAGAGTTTTGGATTGATGTGATGTGGGATGGGAGGGTGCCTCGCTGTGTTACTATGAATATGTACAGGTGTATGAGGCGGTGAGTGAGATGGCAGCTCCTGTTAGGATGATTGTCAGGGCAGATCACTTGAAGAGTGCGATCACAATGGTTAACTCTGCTATGAGGTTTGTTCTTGGGGGCAGGGCTATGTTTGTTAGGTTGGCTAATAGTCATCAGGTGGATATCAGTGGTAGAAGGGGTTGGAGCCCTCGTGTGAGTAGAAGGATTCGGCTGTGGGTTCCTTCGTAGTCGGTATTAGCTTTATAGTAGCTCATTCGTAGTAGGTACTATCGTTGGTAGCTGGTATAAGTGAGATAAGAATTGTGTTTTCCCTCTTCTCTGCTTGTCTCACAGCTTCTCTCTGCTCAGAGGGCATGTGAATACCACAAGCATGTAAGAGAAAAGATTTGTTAGTTTCAACTTTTATTATTACAATTTTTAAAAGAAGTATATGACTAAAAGAAGAGTAAAATGAAGGAGGGCATGTTGGATTTCCATTGCAGCTGGGGATATCCCATCCCTGAAGTGCCCAAGGCCAGGTTGGACACTGGGGCTGGAGCAGCCTGGCACAGTGGAGGTGTCCCTGCCATGGCAGGGGTGGCACTGGAGGGGCTTTAAGGTCCCTCCCAGCCCAAACCACGCTGGGATTCTGTGGCTCCCCCAGAGCCCATGGTCAGGGCAGCAGATTTTCCTCCAGTGCAGAGGGAAGGGAAGGGCTCTGGGGCTGCTGGAGCAGGGAGGAGGATGAGGGGTGCAGGGGCTCTGCCACAGGACCTGCACCCAGCCTTTGGCCCCTCACTGCCACAGCCTGGACAGGGGAATAACAACCCAAGAAAACAGCAGCAGCTTCTTACTCTGTGTCAGAATCATCACCTCAGTGTCCAAGGCAGGCAGGCTCTCCAAATGCAGCAGTGCTGCAATATCTCCTCCAAGTTCCAAAAGCAGTGAAGTGTCTGAGACTGAATCCAGCCAGTCAGGGCAAGCACAGGAGAGCCAAGCAGAGCAGGGCTTGGGCTGGAGAGCTGTGCTCAGCTCCCCAGGCATGGGCTGCCTGCACCCTTGGGACTGCAGCCTCAGAATCCCTTCCCTTGAACAGGGCTTTTGTTCTCTCCCTGCCAGGGAAGATTTTGCTTTTGGTTCCCTTCCTGCCATTGCTGTGGCTGTCCCTGCCAGCGGCTCTGTGCACCCACAGTTGCAAACCTCCTGGTTTTGCAGGAGGTTTAGGACATGAATAATGACATTAATTAAAAAAAAATAGATTAGTTAGGTGCATGATAATATTTGTTTGCAAGAAAGACTTAGAAAGGACAGGGTTAGAAGGGATCTCAAAGCCCATCCAGTGCCATGGCAGGGACACCTTCCACTGCCCCAGGCTGCTCCCAGTCCCAGTGTCCAACCTGGCCTGGGACACTGCCAGGGATAATCACACATTTTAACACACACGGGCAAGATGTTTCAAATTATCCACCAAGAAATTGTTATTCAGAAATGGCAAAAATCCACAAGAAGCTTGAAATTCTTCTAAGGTGAAGAACAAGGAAATCTGACAGGCTTGGGGTTCATTTGTCTTTATTGTCATTTATTGTCATTTAGCAAACAAATCCTGCAAAGACATTCTTCCAGGAGTCCTGAAGCAGAGCTCTTCTGGTTTCTTTGATTGTTTTATTTTGATTGTTTCTCTGTAGTCTATTAATACAACCCAGAAGTTTCACCAGGAAATAATCCTTAACAGCCTTTACCTGATGAGAGTGAAAATTGAACACAACTGGAACATCCCAGTTTCTGCCATTTCTTCCAAAATGCCTGCCTGTTTTATTGCAAGGCACTCTTCAGTTGTGTAGGGTGTTTTCAAGGCCATTTTAAAGACTTAAACACAAAGGGAATTTTTGCTACTAAGGAAAAAAAAAAGTAAAAAATAAAAGAGAAAGAAACAGTACATGAAAATCTAACCCCACCTTTCATTCCAGGCATTTTCCATGCACAGAAACCCTGAGAATCCCTTGAAAGATGACACACAACCCAACAGAGAAAAAATATGACTCTGTGACTCTTCAAAAGCACATGGCCTTTATTTTCCTTTGCAGAAGTCTGTGTTCTTGACCTGGACAAAAGTTTTTGAAAGCTGACAAATCAGATTTGGCAAGATTCAGATGCTCAGTGTGTACTACTGCCTAAGCAATAGCAGAGGAAAGAATGGTAATCTAAAAAAAGGCACTGGATTAACAAAAGTTGATGGAGAAATGTTACACTGTGGAAGATGAAAATGCAGAAAATGAAATGTATGAATTATTTAGGTGAATGAGCAGTTGCTAAAAAACCACAAAGTTCAATTAATTCTAAAACTGTTTCTATTCTTGTGGAAATTTCATTTTTAGGCTACAGGATTTCAAAGCTTTTTAAGGCAAGGACATTTACTTGCTGTACGTAATGCAAGACTGAGTGAGGAACCCAGAAATTGCACGACTACACAAAATACAAATTTTGGATTTGGCAGAGGAAACTTCCTCTACTTGTTCTACATTCCTCAGTCTCTGACTTCTTTGTGGTCCTTTTTTTCTCTCTGTGTTTATGTAGAAGAGAATGTGTATATATAAATATGTATATCTGTAAATTTATATGCACACAGATATATTTTGATATATGTATAAACATTCATTGATTCATAATGACTGAACACTTTACAACTTGTGCACAATGGGCACAAACTTCATTAAACAACATTGACCCATATCCTACAAGTCCACCAACACACAGCTTCAGTAAAGATGAAACCATTCATGACAAGGCCAAACAGAAAACCTGTCCAAGTCTGGCTGGTGCCACTATTTCAGGATGAATGGAGCAAAAATCCTGTTGAGCTCCTGCAGAGCAGAACTCAGCAACTTCCAGTGAGCTCCACTGTGTCTCAGGCTGTGCCAAATTTGACATGATGTGCCGTGATGTGAGGGCTGTAATGACAATTAAAGGATAGCACAGTGCTTGCCAAGGGCTGCTGTAGGAACTGTCCCACCTGATCTCTGCTGTGTGTTTATAAATTGTGCAAGAGGCTCTTTACTATGAACACGTGCTTGGGAAAGTGCCCAAATCACCCAGCCCCAAAAACCCTCCTGGTGCAAGGCTGTGGAGCTGCATCAATCTCTGCTTGAGCAGATCAGTGCAATCCATTTGTGCTCCTGAGGCAATTTAGCCCAAAATGTCCAGGCTCCAGAGGATGTGGGTGCCTGTTCCTGCAGGGAGAGGGAGCAGCCCCTGCAGCCCCTCTGGCCAGGAGGGTGTGGAGCTCCTTCCCCAGGCAGGGGCTCTTTCTTTGGTCACACCAAGGAACTAAGGGTGCAGAATTGGGGTGGGACCAGAAGCAGTGATTTGGGATGTGGTTTAAATCAGTAGGAGAGTTCCTCACACTTTTAGCAGCACGGTGTAAATCAGGGCTGGTTTTTAGAAGCTCTTTTCTAAGCTAGAACAGCCCCTGGGACTAGCTGGGTTCTTAAAGCGGGGCTGAACAGTTTAATCCAGCACTCCAGGCTCACAGGCTGCTGGCAGACTTGCATATTATAGTGTAACAGAAATAACCAGGAGTTTCAGCAGCAATCCTGCCAAATTTCCTTTAGCCCTTCAGCAATGCCACCAAAAGTGATGAAATTTGTGCAACAAATGGGTGGCACTTTAAATATTAATATTTCTTTTAAAATTACTTTGATAATGTACACTGATGATTAATTACTTCAAGATTCAAATTTTTAATCTCCACTTGGACATCAGGATAAGTTCTCTTCTGTTTAAAAACAAATTCCATCTCTAATTTCAACGTGGAAGTTTCAATAAAGGAAACCACTGGCAAGCAGTGATCCAGGAACAATTTTTCAACAAGTGTTTTAATTTTGCTGACAGGTTTTCAGGTGGGGTGAAGAGACACATCCTCATCAGACACCATCCCACAAGGCTCCCAGTTCAAGGCCAGCTTTGACTTTTTGACTTTTCCAAACTATTAGTGCAAGGTGCAACTCTGCAGTGGAGGCCATGCGAAGGCTGAAGGACAAAGCAGGTTTGGCAAGGGTTACCTGTGCTCTGCAGCCTCGTGCAGGATCCCAGGAAAAGGCACAGCTCTTGGCTTTCCTCAGCCTCCTTCAGCCCCTGAGTGCTGAATGGGAAGCACCAAGGAGTCCAGGCTCACATGAAAGGTGCAAAAGGCAGCTCTGGAGCAGCAGCCTCCAGTTGTGCTGCAGGAGATGCTGGATGGCAGCTCTGGGAAGGCGTTTGCCACACCAGCAAACAGGGCAGGGGCTGGTGACGCTTTTGCCCCACCTGTGGGGATCCCGATTGCTGACTACAGAGGAGTTTTGCTTCTGGCAGAGGCAGAAGCATCTCCACACCCACAGAGCACGAGGGACTTCTCCCAGGATGGAAGGAGTCACAGAACAATTATCCCAGTCTCTGATTACATTAATAACCTACAAGTTGGCTTTGCTCTGAGGAGCACACCTCTCCCTCATTGCCTGAAGCCGGAAAGCTCTTTGGGTGATTACAAAGTCAGACAGCAGGTTTGTGCCTGGCTCAGCTGTGGAGCAGTTCCCAGCCAGGCTGCAGGGTTTGGATATCTCTGGGTACCCCTCTCACATCCCTGTGCCAGCGTGGGGAGGCTGCTGCATCCAGGCCCTCGCTGACTGCAGATGGCAAAAGCCTTTTCCTGCAGTGCCTCCTCCTGAGCTGAGTCTGAGCTGGGAAATGTGGAACAAAGGACCAGTCCTGCTGCTGATTAAAGAGCTGGGATTGAACTGGTAGGAAGTTTGCACATCTGGTTCTTTGTCTCCATTTCTGCTGCTTGTACTATTGCAGAGATTATGCACTCTGTGAGTCACAGTGTAACTTCTAATATTAACAGCCTGATTTCCCACAGTTGCTGGGGTTTTTTTTCCTCTAGAAGCATGAATTACAAAAGATTTCTCCTTCTCCTTCACTTTTGAAAGCAATTAAAAACAAACTATTTAACAAATCACTAACTGCCAAGAAATGTTCAAATTAGGTCTTTTCATAGCCTTCTTACTTTTGATTTGGAACAGAACCAATTGGCTTTGAGATTTCTCCTCAAAAAGATACTTCTGCTAACATTTCAGTCTATTGAAAGTTGGAAAACAAAAGAACTTTTAATGTTTTATAGTATGGCTTCAACGAGCTAGAAGAATTTCTAAAGATGTACGTTTACACCAGGTACTGTTTGGATTTAATTCCAATGTCATGTTCCTAGATTCTAAAACATAGATGAAGGTTTGCTAATATCATTCTTTCCTGATTATTCAAATAAAGGTTGATGCAGAACAGAGGCAGAAAAAAAAAAAAAAAAAAAGAGAATGGAAGGGGAAAAAAGAATCACTCCCTGTTTCTTAATAGTGTGGATAAGATGGATTTGTATGTTTTGGCTTTCGGTAGCAGAAGCAGAATTGCTCTATAAATGTCAGTTTGGGCAGCAAGATCCAGCAAACAGCTCCCCTACCCCCACCACTTAATTCTGATTATTGCCAGACAGAACTGACTCCTTCCAAGCAGCACTTGGAGAATGGTCCCATTGTGCAGGGGCAGAGGGGCTCCTGCTCCAGTGGAAAATCTTCTCTCCCAACAGCTGCTTGCAGTTAACTGCAGCCCAACCTAAAGCCTTTAAAGTCTGCTCCTTGTTTAGTCTTGGATGCATGGGAATGGCTCTGGGGAGATTAACCTGTTGTGGGCTGCTGGGACAGTGCTGTGGAACTGAGAGCTGAGCAGGCTGCATCTCCAGCACAGGGCTCCCAAACCCTGCGAGTGAAACTTCTGCCCTCTCTGCCTTCCACAGCACTCAGAGCTAATGAAAGGTTCAAATTGCCAGAGCTAAGTCAGCAGATGCCTATCCAAAACCATTGAGACAACCCTTAAAAATCCCCACACATAATATAGAGATTTTGATATGAAAGCATGGGAACTGGAAGAAAGAAAAAAAAAAAGTGAATTCTTTAAAAGGCTGCCTTGACCAGTTTTCATTCCTTTTGATTTTAAGCTTTTCCTTGCAGACAAATACCAATAGTTGCTTAGGATTATTTCTAAGAAGAAAAACAGAAGATTTCTTGCCAACAGTACTTCTCTCCTGTTGATTCTTACAAACTTAAACAGGGAATAATATCACTGCTCAAACTGCTCCCTGCCACTTGGCTGAACTGTGAGCACACCCAGGAGGAGGCACGAAGGTTTGGCTGGAATTGAAACGTGCTGGGACACTGCAAAGGGAGGTGGGAGAGGAGGAAATGCTCACACACACAGGGGAGCTGCAGCTGAGCTGCAGAATGGAGCCTCCAATGCCACCTCACTGCCACCAGCAAGGTGTGGTTTTTCACCAGGACCGAGCTCAGCTCAGACACTGGGGTGTCAGTGACCCCAGTTCCAGGTTAGAAGCCCCAGTGCTCCTTGCCTTAGGCAAGTGCAGGCTGCTCTGGGAAATGTTCAGCACAAGTGACTGCCCCCAGCAGGGGTGGCAACGTTCAGGGGGACAACAACACCCGAGGACTCTGCTCCTCCAGCATAACCTCCACAGCTATCTCCAGATGGGAAGGAACAAGAGGTTCAGTGTGATTCAGTTGTTCCTCTGCCATCTCTTTCCATAGTCATAAGTAAAGCTTTTCAAATTATGTATTTTTACCAAGCAGATCTCGTGTGGCCCAATATCCCTAAAAGTTTAGGCACACTCTTGCTACTGTAATAATTTACAAACTATTTTGAGCAAGCAGTTGCAAACAAACAGAAAGTTCCATTTGCTGAGTTTGCAGACTCCTCCTGTGACAAATAAGGAAAGCTGGCTGAGTCTAGCAGGACTATTTCAATTCTTACACTGTAGTATTCCATTGATCGGAGCATTCTTCAGTGCTCACTCCCATCCTCTCCACTACAGCCAGCAGGTAAAGTGGCACAGATGTTTTATTAGATTTGACCAGGTTACAGGGGAATGTTCTCTTCCTCTGCTCCTCTCTCCAGCAGAGCTCTGTAACACACTCAGCCAGGTTTACCAGCCACTGCTGCCCTAGCTTTAGGTTCAAGGTGATCTGGAGTTATTCTGCATTGCTTGTTCTTCCTGAGAATTATTGAATGGGTCAGGAAATTGCCCTGAGTACCTACAAGCCCTCTCCTTACAGTTTGAACATTCTCTTTTGCAGCCTGGGATCTGCAGGCACAAAGCTCTGGGGTGCTGGGACCTTTGGGAGAGGCTGAGCCACGCTCAGAGCACACAGCCCAGGGAGCACTGGGGGCAGGCACAGATACTGGGTGCCCGCCCTGAGAGCAGAGATTGCTGGGTGCCCACCCTGAGAGCAGAGATTGCTGGGTGCCCTGAGAGCAGAGATGCTGGGTGCCCACCCTGAGAGCAGAGATTGCTGGGTGCCCTGAGAGCAGAGATTGCTGGGTGCCCACCCTGAGAGCAGAGATGCTGGGTGCCCTGAGAGCAGAGATGCTGGGTGCCCTGAGAGCAGAGATGCTGGGTGCCCACCCTGAGAGCAGAGATACTGGGTGTCCTGAGAGCAGAGATGCTGGGTGCCCACTCTGAGAGCAGAGATACTGGGTGCCCACCCTGAGAGCAGAGATGCTGGGTGCCCACCCTGAGAGCAGAGATACTGGGTGCCCACCCTCATTGAGCAGAGATGCTGGGTGCCCTGAGAGCAGAGATGCTGGGTGCCCACTCTGAGAGCAGAGATACTGGGTGCCCACCCTGAGAGCAGAGATTGCTGGGTGCCCACCCTCATTGAGCAGAGATGTTGGGTGCCCACCCTGAGAGCAGAGATGCTGGGTGCCCTGAGAGCAGAGATGCTGGGTGCCCATCCTGAGAGCAGGGCTGGCCTGAACTGCAGCCCCCAGCCACCTGCTCAATGAGGAGCTGGCTTTTTGGGCTGCCAAAATAGCCCCAGGTGGGAGGCACATGCCCCAAAGTCTAACACAGATGTGTGCTGAGCTCTTCTTTCCTCTCTCTTCAGTCATAGCTGAGCACATTTTAAGCTCAACCCCCAGATTTTAAATTTACTTTTTTATTTCTCACACGATTAACCAATGGAAATTTGTATGGGTTACAAAACCCCCAACACAGCACCAAACAAGAAGGACATGTGCACATTTGGGTGTGCCTTTAGGCAGAAAGAGAAATCCCCATTTCTCCTGGGAGTTCAAATAATGTCCCAAAATTGGGTTCAGGTGCTCAGCATGGGCTACCATTAATGCAGAACACTGCATCCTCCAAAGGAATGAATGGCCTTCAAATAGAGTAAAAGTGAAGGAAGTGATGTCTGATCCAAGAACCAGCACCAGCCACCACCCAGCAGAATGAGGGGAACATCACAAGCCAAGATTACCCCACTTACACAGAGATGGGCTCCAAGGCTGTGGGTAAAAGGCCTAACAGATTTAATTAGAGGGAGCTTTTTCTGAGTACAGTGGGAAAGATTTGAAGGATTGGCCTTCAGCATGACAAAGAGCTGAAATACATCATCAACCCAGGGCACAAGCAAATGAATTGTTCCCAGAAATTTCCTTCCAAGAGATAATACTAAGGATGAGACAGAGGTTTTCTTTAGTTTTCCTTGGACAGTCAGGCTGATGTCAGGCTGCCCCAATGGCAGCTCAACTACCAATTTATTTTCCACAGGCTTTCATACCCCAAGAACTCATAAAATCAATTAATTGAGGGCCTGGAGGTCCTGTGAGATCAATGCAAAGGTATCTGCTGACTCCCCTGAGTTTTACAGCTGGTTCTTCAATTCCTTGGCTGTTCCACAGTGAATGTTGTTTACAAGGCAGGACATATTTTTAGTTTATAAATGCAGCTCTTCTCAATATGACATAATTTTGGAACATTTACATGGGGGAAAAAAACCCAGTGCACTAAATCACTGCAACATCTCCACAGAAGAACAAGATGGATGTCTTAACATATTCCCCTTACCTTGGTGTTGTAGTGATGAACACTTCATTTCAAATACAACCCTTGTTCTTAGGAAACATTTGGCATTGTGGTTAATGGAATTAGGGTTTATTTTAATATAAATAATCTAAATATAAACAATCTAAATAAAAATGATATAAATATAAACATTAGGATAAAATTGGATGCATAAATAAAAATAGAAATATGAATATAAATATAAATTTATATATAGCAAGTGAGGATGCCCTGATTTATTTCACGTGCACAAATTGGTCCAACCCTGTTTCTCCAATGTTTGTGGAGGGATTAATTAGAAAAAGAGGTGGTGGATTCAGAGGAACCTGGACAGCCCCACAGCCGGCAGAGGTTGCAGAACATCCTCTAGAGACTCCTGACAGGACATTCCTGGCAGCCTTGGCACCTCTGCTGCTGCCCTGTGGCTGCAGCCAAGCACCTTCACATCCTCTGAAGCTGAGGGGCCCAGAACTGCTCAGAGTGCTCGAGGTGAGGCCACAGCAGTGCTGGCAACAGCAGGGTGATCATTACCTCAGAATGCTTCCAAAACAGAAAGGGCTCTCTAGGATGCAGTTCAATATTATTACAGTGTGTATTTTCATGGCATTTTCCATCACTTTTCTCATTTATCTCATTCTTCCCCCTGTGACAGAACTGCATATTCTATTAAAAACAGTGGGAAAGATGAATAGAGGTTGAAAAATCCTAAAAGCTTGGGGTTTTTGTGCAACTTCTGTGCAAGAATTTTAGCTGGATTTATCTGAATTTTTGAAAAGATTATGGGACTCTTAAGATTGCTCTTATCCTTATAGAGTTACCTCTTCCCATGGATGATCAGAGAAACTTGTAGATTGAAATTTTTCACACCACTCAGATGCAAATTGTGGCAATCAGGGAAATATTCTGAATGCTAAAAGGAATTTTAGTTAGGACAGCTCTGTGAAGCCCAGCAGCCGCCTTGCTCAGGGTGCCCTGCAGGTGAGAGCAGCCTCAGCCCTGGCTCAGTGCCCACATGTGCTCCCTGCCCAAAAACCACCAAAAATTCACCATCAGCTCAACTCAAGCCCTCCTGGGTACCAAGGAGCTGTGGTGTCTCAAAGCTTTGCCAGTGCCACACACAGAGAGTGTCCAACATCTGGGTGATCCCAGCTGTGCCCCAAACCCAGCCTGGCCCTGGCTGGGCTCCCTTTCCAAAGACTCCCATGAACAAGAAGCATTTTCTCCCTTCACCCCCCAAAACCCTCACAGAATTCATTTCAATTGCTGTGTGAAATGGAATCAGGGTGTAAGAGGTCACTCACAGAAAGATGATTTTTGCTTGCAGGATCTCTTTCCATTATGCTAATTCCAAACCTAAGGTCCATGACCATTATTAGCCCACACTTTTTATTCCTGTAATGCTGTGCAGCAGGGTATTAAAGAGCCTGCCAGCTAACATTGTCAGTCTGGGCAAGTAAAATAACTAAAAAAGCATCTTTAATAATGCTATAGTGATCAAAATTCTGGTCAGGACTGTAGAATATATGCAGTCACCAGAGCAGCATCAAGCCATTCAGCAAATCTTTAGTTTTTCTCATCTCTCTGCCCCTGTGTTGGTTTGGGGTTTTCATCTTGAGACCTTTCGATTTTGTTGTTGTTGTTGTTGTTGTTTTGCTTTGGATTTTAGTTCTGTTTGGTTTTAATGAATCCTTTTTTCTAAGAATTGTAAAAAACTCTAAATTTGTTTCTCAGCTCACATTATTTAAAGGAACAGAGTTTAGTTGCACTCTGGGCCTGTAAATAAGTGACAACCAAATTACTACAAAAAGGCTTTCAGATAACATCCCTACAAATATAAATTCTCAGTTTTAAATTCTCTTTGACTGAAACTTAGTCCATATTTTCTTAAAATAAAGCATTTGCTTAAGCTTCAATTCTGTATCAGGCAGTGACAGAGAATTCTGCAAGTGTAAGGTTTGTCCCTTATCCAGGGCTTCTTTCAGGATTAGAGGCCTAAATTAGCAACTCCAATATCAAAGTTGCAGCTGCTCAATTCCATTTCTATGGGAGTTACTCACCTGAAGTGCAAATCCATTCTGGGAGGCAGCTCCAGTGGAAGAATGTCCACCAATGCTTCCAGCTCCATGGAATCCTCAAAGACAGGGACAGGCAGGCTGTGAGGAACGTGTCTGCACACAAAAAGTGTCTGCTTTCATCCTCAGACACAGCTTTGGGTAATCTTGAAAAATGTGGAAATAGCCTAATGAATTGTGGTTTGTTATCCTGGGATTTAACTGTTCAGAAGTGGTAAAATATCAATTAACATTTGCAGGGCTGATTGTGTGTGTTGGCCCTTTGTTCCCCTCTGCTGGCCTGAGGCAATCCGAAGGCAAGAACAATTTCCCAAGTTAGGAAGAGGGATGGAACACATTAGTAATAAGGTCAAGATTAGAAAGATTGGAATAGAAAGAAAAGATTGCTAAGAGAGCTTGCAAAAAAAAAAAAAAAAATCCATGCACCAAATATCACCATTATCTGCTGAACACAGCAATGCACTTTGGGTGGTTGAATTTTGGTTTGTGACAGTGAGTTAGAAAGGAATACACCAAAATATAATTTTCTTAAAAGGCATCAAGAGAGGGAATTATACAGATCAGTCTGTGGCATCTCAGGAATTTATCTTGGACACAAATATATTTAAATAGAGTGGCACCAGCCTGTATCCCAGTGCAAGACAAGGTGAGAAATTATTAAAGAGTATGAAAAAAGCCATCTTCCCTTCCAGTTTGAGTGAAATGTCTCCTAAACTAAATGAAGGAAGGAAGGAAGGGATAAAGCCCTTGGATAAGTTCAGATTTCAGAACAAGTATCTTTGATGGCTTAGGGAGCTGAAGTTCTGGAAATCGTTGTTCAGAGTATCCCATGGCTGTGAGAACCCACGAGGGCTCATCCTGACCAAGAGCAGGAGAAATCCCAATGCTGTCACCTCATCCTCCCTCAGGCAGGGTCCCTCCTGCCTCTCCTCTGGCTCCAAGCTCAGGAAGCACTCATTAATGGGGATAACGAGCACTAATAAAACATGTTTAAGAAAAGTGATTGGGGAATGCCCAGGTTCTTCAGCACTGAGCTGGATTTTGAACCCTGACAAAATCACAAAAGCCAAATTTATGAACAACTCTCTGCAGCCATCACAACGGGCCACACCCCACCACACCCACACCACCCCACACCACTGATTCCGGCTGGAAAAGAACATTCCCTTGCCATGCAGCCCCTGGGAGTGGGGTTAAGGAGCATTACAGCCAAACCAGGACTCTCCTGAAACCCATGGTCTTGTCTGGCACCTGCCCTCCCTGTGAGATAATTCTGCTTCACTCTGCTTGTGACAGAGCAAATGTCTCCTCAATCTCTTGGAGAAATCAGAGCGTGTACCAGGATGGCTCAGCCTGGCCTGTGCAGCCTTTCAGGGATGCTTTCCTCTCACAGCTGGGGAGACCAGCACTGAGAGGGCATTAAAAGCTCCTTTCCCCTGCTGTAATACCATGATCTCTAATAGGGACTCATGCAGAAATGAATCTGCTAAACTTATAATCAAGTTAAATCTACGCAAGAAAACCCCAGAGGGCTCACAAACTGCTAAAAGCTGATTTTCCTGGGGCTCCCTTCCTAATTGCTGAGGTGTTCCTACAATAAACCTTTCCTTGCTAGGAACACTGAAAACCAATTATGAAGACAGACACTGTACTCGTTCCTCCCTGATATTTTACAAGTTTGTGGTTTGGGTTTTTTTCCCATCCCACAGATTTACAGAGTTGTCCTTGTGAAGATAAAAAGGCAGGATGAGTACCTGAGACCATTTGTTTTGGTTGAGAAAATAAAACCCAATAAATTCCAAATACATGATTAAAGAGAGATGTAAGGAGACAGGTGAGAAAGGGATGCTTTAGGTTTGAAAACCAGTTCAAGCTGACAGATCCACATGCAGGATTGCAATGCAAGTGTGTGACACCTTCCCTTGCACTAAGTTCCTGAGGGACATATGGGGGTTTTACAGGGCTTTAAAAATTTATTTATAATAAATTTACTGTTTACTGACGCAGTCTGAAAGGTTTCTGACAGCAATCTTTCAGTTTTTTTACACAATCAATAGCAATCTAACTTACCAATATATACTTTCAATCCTCCTTATCCCTTCTTCCAGAAATCAAAGTCTTCAGGTTTCGCTTACACCAAGTTTTTCTCCTGAAAACTCTGGAAGCTCTCAACTAATTAGCATTGATGTAAGGCTGTCTTGTTTCTGTAAATGATTTACAAGATGTGCTCTGATTGTTCTTCAGTACCTGATGCATTCCCTTCTACTCAACCCCATTTAATGCATTTCAATAAAGGCACGAAATTATCTCCCCAGGAATGTGACTCAGCCAACAATGTCACGCACTGTAACACTGAAAGTTTTTGCTCCATTCTGCCTTGCTTAATTATAAATGTTTTTTTTTCTAATGGATGCATTTTGGAGACTAATGAAGAGAAGGGATTCATTTCTCACAGAGGGTGACAGCAATCATCCTTAGGTGTTGAGCAGACATCTATAAAACCAGCTAGCAACAACAGGACTGTGAAAAGTTTATAGGAGAGGCTTTTACAGATTATTGTCTGTTGTAGCTGCCTGTTTAAAAGATTCCTCGCCTCAGATGTATTCCAGGCAGCCTTTTGAGGACAGAGAGGTTTTCTCACTGTCACAAGCACACAGATCTGACACACAACTTCCTGGCCAACACATGGAGCAAAAGATGTTTTGGCAGAGGTGACCCTTTGAAACAAGGAAGAGCTTAAACAAAACCACCCTAAAAGCAGATCTGGTGATGGTGGCCAGATGTAAAATGGCATCCTGATGCTGAAGGATCACTTTTGTTTGAATTTGGCAAAAATAAAAAGGCTTAAATTTTTAAAAAAATATACCAATAAGTGAAAGAGAAAGGAACTTGTAGAGGCAAGGTCTCTTCTACCTTCAAAAAGAAATTGTTCATGGTTTTGAAGGATCAAATGCTGGATCCAGCAGCAATGCTGGGAACCTGTGAACTGAAGTTTCCTGGGGGATGGATTTGGTTACAAAACCTTGCTTTGGACAACTGCTCTAACCAAGATTGTTGTTAGCAGGTCTAAAATCCAGAGGGAAATAAGGAATAACCAATTCCCTGGACTAAAACTGGCTGAACAGAATTTAAAAACTTCAGACCAGCAAATTCATGGTTTTAAACCTGGTTTAACACATTCTAGAATCATGATTATTAAAGTTACCATGGCCCATGTTGCCAGGGATAATAGTGCTTTATGTCCTGTGCCTGTGTTCCCAAATCCTGAGCTAATCCTCATGCCATGCCTTGATCCTGTTTTATCAGCAAGAAGCATGCTTCAGAATTAAATGTATTTGCCAAATCTGAATCTGTCACCACCAGCAGATCATCTGTCTGTCACAAAAAAAAAACCCATAAATCTTACAGTGAATATTTCTAGAGCATAAACTTGATACAAAAAGAATTAAAAAATTTTAAAAAGACATTTAGGCTGGAGCACCCACTACTAGGTCACTTCCACCTTACATTCAGTAATTGCTGGTTTACAGGTACAGATCATGCTGGGGACAAAATCCACATTTATTTACTCTTTGAAACGTGTTTTTAACATGTATTGATCAAGGCATCTCCCTTCCTGAAGCAGGAGGGCTTAGACTATAACAAAAGTACATATTTATATCCTGGCAATGCCCTATCACTGCAGAGAGAACAGCAAATAACCAGCTCTCAAATCTCCAAGAACAAGAACTGGTGGGGTTTACAGGCAAAGCTCTTAGGAGAAGTCAGGGAACAAGAGAAACCTCAAATCCCAGAGCAGAGCACGGCGTGACCAGAAAGCAGCACATCCATATCCAGGACACAACCCAACAATCCCTTGTCAGGAGGCTCAGGAGAAGCAAATGCTTCTGCTGACAGGGCACAGGCAGAGCCAAGGCACAGCTTTGCCTTAGGAACAGCAAGACAACGAGGGACCAGCTCCATTTCCACCCCAGCACCCCAAAAGTGTCACCATGGGGTGTCCAATCACTGATAAATCCCTACACTGCAACTGCAAATAATGTACTGCAAAGTTATTGCTATGGCCTCAAATACATATTTATGAAGGAAAGTAAAGAAAATAATACATCATCAGTTTTCAAGAGGTTTTATAGCAACCCCTTATCCCATTAACCTCTGGTAATTTATAACAAGCTGTCATATCATTAACACAATAAGTCAATAATTGCTGCCACTACATTTCCAGCACTGTACTCACAGTGTTCCCCACTTCAGCAAGAGGGATGATTAATGAAGCTTTTGCACAGCCTCTGATACTTGTATTTATCTTTCAGCAAACACTGAGTTCAGTTGATCACAGCACATGGGAAATGACTTTCTTTTGCATCAGTTGCCAAGAGAACCAGGATGGCCATACCTGGAAAGTTATTTCATTTCATACTAGAAGGGAAAAGGAGAATAAGAATCAAATGCTTGCCAAGGTCTTTTTAAACTCACATTTTCCTCATATAACTGTTTTCTGTCAAAACAAACCTTCATTCAAAAATGAAACTAGCTCTCTTCACTGGAGAAATAACCTTCACTATGCAAATCAATTCACTTTCCCAACCTTGCAAACAAATGCTCCCAGAAAGAACAGAAATAGTGAGAATCCTATTAGCAGCTTTGCTGCTCCTTGCACCCAAACCCCCAATAGCTGCAACAAAAGCATCAGGAGCAGAGCAGAGCCCATGCTGAGCACTTGGGAAAGCCAAAGTGGAATCAGTGTTATAGCTCAGATCACCCAGGGCTTACTTCAATGAACAGAAGAGTCAAGCGAGTCACAGCTTCTCCCCACCTGCCCGTCCCAGCAGAAAGGGAAATTCAGGAACTCTGCAAAATAAAAATTGATAAGCTAAACAAATACTGAGATTTCCTTATTGCAGCTTTTCTCCTTTTCCTTCAAGGGCTGAATTTTTAAGTCAATTGAGAGACAGATCTGTTTTTCATAAAGCTGTCACTTTTATTTTGTATTTTGGGGGGTATTTTATGTTGCTGTGAAATTGCCCAGCTTCATTGCTCCAAAGGAATGATGCACTATTCCTAAATTCAGATTCTCATGTTCAAACAGCAGCCCTGCCACAAACCAAGTCATGCCAGTGCTTTAAGCAAAGCAGCCCTCCAGAATGAGCCCTTCCTCATGTTTGAGGGAATTCAGAATATGTCATTAGGGTCTGCTGCAAGGAGCTCAGATGCATAATAAAGAGCCAGACCCATCAATGCCATGAACAAGGAAGGCATGAAAGCACATGTGTGAGCACTCCCAAATTCACTGGCACACCAGGCTTTTCTGCAACAGGAAACGTCAGCTTGAAAAAAGCTGTAGGTATGAGAATATCTCATTAATAGCTTCCTTCTTTACTGGGACATTTAGCATTTTAAAAAACATTGTATAAGCAACAATCAGATTTTACACCCTGGTGTTCAAATATCAAGAGGAAACAAACTCAGGTTTAAAATTTAAATATGATTGTTACTGTGCAGGTGCTGGTGAAATGCAGATCTTTGAAGGAAAAGAACATCACCTACATGAACATTATTTCCCCCTTTGTTGACTGTTCTCTGGAGAATTTCTACAAAGTTTTTATTCAAACGTCTATGAAACACTGATTTTAACAGAACAAAAACTGAACCCCCAAATCACCCACCTCAGAAGCAGCGGTTCAAAATTCCTGCCTAGAGGCCAAAGGTTATTGATCTATTTAGTGACAACATTCATGTGCACACACATGCATTAGAGAAGATCCTTTTCCAAGGTATTGAATACAGTATCCTAGGCATTTGAGTATTTCTTTGACAGACTTTAAAGTACACCAAATTTACATTCTATAAATGCTATTAGAACATTCAAAACATCTGACATTTCTGCAGAAACACATTAATGAGATACTCCAGAGACTAAGATTCCTGTTAAATCAGTCCCCTCAAAGAAAATTCTACATTAAATACATAACAAATACTGTCTCACACAGAAGAAAAATAGAAAAACAATGCTTAAGTGGAAAGCATTTTATTCATTTGCTTTCAAACCCATTTTCTAAACATTATTATTTGTATCAGTAATGTTTACAACTCACTGTGAATAAAAGCTGCATTTCTTGTTTATTCAAAGGTAGTTTTCAAACACTTTTGATCGTCCTTGTAGGGCCTCAGATCAGTCCTGCCAGGAGTGGATCTGAGGGTGCTGCAAATGGACGAGAAGGATGAGAGAGTCACTGCAAGCCTTAAATCCAGCACTGACACTTGGCTGAGCCCTGGGCAGCAAACAAAATGTATTTCCAGGTCAGAAACTCTGCAGCCTCTCTCACCTGCTGAGCATTGCTGCAAATTGCTCCCTTCCACAGAGATGAGACCTGAGAGCAGGGCAGGAAAGGGAAGCAAAGGCACCAAGTGGCCCAGCTGCACCCTGGTGGAGGGTTCCAAAAACCCCAACTCCAAACAGAAATGAGAGCTCCAGCTGAGGTGGGGCTCAGGTCAGGAGAGCAGAGAGTGAGGAGTCAATTCCTCAGAGGGGAGGGAGAGGCCAAATCCCCAAGGCAGCCCCAGGGCAGCCCTGGCTGTGCTGTGGGTCACTGGGAGCCCAAACACACACCCAGGGCTCGCTGCTTCTCCCAGGCAGCCCCAGCAGCTGCAGGAAACCCCAACTCCTCCACCAGCCTGGACCAGAAGCTCCCAGTAGAGCTGTGTCACCTGCTGCTCCAAGAAAGGCTCCCGAGGTGGGGCTGCACCCAGAACATCCAGAGACCTTTTCTGTCACATTTTCTGGTCACCTCTGCACAGGGAAGACCAAATAACGTGTTCTTTGTTGCACAGAAAACCCACTTCATGCACTCATCCCTGAGAGTCCTGGCCCAAGCTGGGGAGAGTATTTCTTTTAAGCTGTAATTTAGAACCCCTCCAGTGTCTGATTGTGGGCAGATGTGAACATGTGGCTATCAGGGCCCCATCACTTGTACTCATGCAAATAAAAGAAAATTTTATACCTGTCAGGTGTTGGCTGTGAGTTTCTCAGAAGAAAATCAGCATGTTGTCCCAAATTCAAGGAAGATATTTTAAACCCATTCTATCTCAATTAGCCAGACCATTCTGACACCCACAACAGGTCTGACACAGAAACAAAAAGGGTCTATTTTCACACTGGAGGAGACAAGCTTCCCCTCACACCACCTGTGAGGGCGGTGAGCACTGCAGAACAAGTTTGCTCTCATTTCCAATAACATGCAAAGAACTTTGAAACAATTTGTAAAAATAAGACAATTCATGTTCATTTTTTCTTATAAAAATAGCATCTCTAAACATCTTGCCACTGCCTATGAGAAGAATGCATGAAAAATATGCAAAAAGTAGGATGGAAAAACAGCATTAGGCATTGGAACCTGTACCCCCCAATTCTGACAGTTCTACTTCACTCCAACCAGTCTGTTCCACAAAGTCAGCCCAGAGTGCAAAATCCAGTGGGAAGTAAAATTAATGTCTCTCATGGCATTGGGACTGGAGATAAAAGATAGATAGATAGATAGATAGATAGATAGATAGATAGATAGATAGATAGACACATATATATAAATATATACATATATATATTTAATAAAAGAAGTAATTTAAGTAAGAGTGGTTAGATGTTATGAAGTCTAGTTTCTCTCAGCTTGGAAACCTGGATGTTTTGTGTTCTTTTTAAACTCACTACAACATATCTGTACTGACAAAGAAAGGAAAAATCCCAGAATTTCCCTAATGTAGTTATGCTATAAATCAAAGCAATACAAGAGCCCTTTTCCTCCTAGAATGTCTGTGTCAGCCCTGCTCCACCCCTCACCTTCCACACGTCTCCTGCAGCCCCAGGACAAAGCCCTCTGCAGTAACTGGAGGTACCGAATTCCCACTTTTGGGAAGGAGGGGCATTGCCATCCCTGCCCCGAGGCTCTCCCTGTGGCTGTGCCCCTTCCCTGCTCTGCCTGGTAGCACCAGACTGGAGCCAGGCTGCCCCAATGACCCTGAGCTAAGGGCAGGGCTTGTGCAGCTGCTCAAGAACAAACTGGCCCCTTATTAGAAGCTCTTTTGCTGAGAATTGTGTGCATTTAGCATCACCTTGTGAAGCTTCTCTGCCCCTCCCAGCCTTTCACCATTTTCCATGCCCGCTTTTGGGGCTAAGGTCATCAAGGGACTGCCTTAATTATCTGCCAGCACTCAGCACTGGGATGCCCACCCACACATTGCACTTTCAGTGCAGTGCCACAGGATTTCTGTTTTGCTTTTTTTCAGCTTTACAGAGCAAAACAACATGAGTGTTTGCACCTTGCAAATATTATAACCTGATAGAGAATATCCCTCTGCTGGAAGCTGCCAGCTTTTCTCCCCCAGACCTCTACCACACTTCTGAGCCCACTTCAGAAAGTGTTCTGTGTTGGTGTGGATCATGGTTTTGTACAATGGCCACAAAAACTGTGTTTATGCAAACAGAAGGAATTTGCCAGGTAGAGGTAAAATATGGCACAGAGCAGGGTCTATTTCTGTCTTTTCCCACTAGCAGAGCCCACATTTCCTGGGCAGAATGACAGCTTCCTTCAACACCAGCCAGCCTGAGTTTTTAATAGGGAACTGTAATAGCTGTTAACCCCCAGGTCACCTTCCAAGCAAGGAATCCATAAACTGCTTTCAAAAATAACAAAATCATGCTTGAACAGGATTGTGTACTCGACATAGCAATGCTCTGATATAAAATAACTGCTACTTAAAATAGACTATTTCTCCTCATAACTAATAATTATTAATTAGATATTTAGTATTTCACTTTATGGCAGCAAGCCCCAAAACCTAAGCGGTCATTTGAAAGTAGCATCAAATACCCTTCCAGATATTTGGGGGAAAATCTACTTATTGTGTGAAAAATATTTGCTTTTTCTTTTCTTTTTATAACTGTTCCCCTTTCAGATATCATAAGCAGGAAGCTTGAAAGGCAGCACAGTATGTGAATTATCTTGAAAAGAGGCTGTCATCTTAGGTTTATGGAAATGGAGTAAATCTGCAGCTTAAACAGAACGAGAATAATGACTTCCTTTATATTCCTTCAGCATAGCCTTAAGAGCAAACACAAATCATCTGGGTGATATTTCAAAATCAAACTGAAATACAGGCTATATGTTGCAGCCATCATATACAGAGAGGCTGGTGCTGTTCTCTGAAAACGTGATTAACCAGGTTCAACAAGTGAGCAAAGAGCCAGTTAAACAAATACAGCTTTCCCTGCAGGTTCTACTTGCTCAGCTGGGCTATTTTCACCTCGGATTAGAATTGCCATTTCCATGTCACAGCTCAGCAAAGGCACCAGGTTTCAGGGCAGGCACAGCCAGCAGGGCTCCAGAATTCAGGAGCTGACAGCTACTAAACCAAACCTCTGGTGGCTGCCAGAATTGTCTGCTTAATTGGGATAGAATTGGTTTAAAATATCTTCCTTTTATTTGGGACAACACGATGATTTTCTTCTGACAAACTGGCAGTCAACACCTGACACCACCTCAGGGACTGGACAGGGCAGGGCCCCTCTTGCTTTAAGGACTGGGACCTGAAATCTCCAAAAGAGGCTCAGTACTGAGCACATGGCTGAAGTAAGGATGAGTCTTGTGCTGCTTTTCCGAAAAAAACCCAAAAGCTTTAGTGCAGTTCAGCTGCACAAAAACTACAGAACAAACCTGGGATTACAGCTATTAGGAACACATCATGATCTTTAGGAAATAAAAAAGCTGTCAGGTGCAAAGATACACAGAATAAGGTACCTGACAGCCAGTGGTGCCTCCCTGTCCCCCAGGACACTGGGGCCTCCCATCACCAAACATTCAGAACAAGCAGGAGACAACACGAATTCCCTCCCCAGTGCTTGTCCCTTTTGTTGTCATAGCAGCAAGGCTTCTGGTCCTTGCAAACTTGGACTTGTTGCTCCAAAATAAACATAAATAACATATCTGCTGCAAATACAAAAGAGTTGACAAATAGCTTCTTAATGAACCACATCCAGCAGTTCATAATTCCCCATTAAGAGCCTAATAAAAACCACTTATCTCAAAGTGGCTTCACTGCCTGATAAAGACATAACCAGAATTCTTCTGGTAAACTCGAAAGCTTCACCACCCTCAAGGTATCCCACAGTGGTGGGATTGTACATACAGCACCAATTCTGAAAAATGCCATTTAAAATGTGTTTTCAAGAGAACACTTCCTGCCATTTTAAAGATGACACAGGGAGCATTTCTCATTATTTCCCATGCAAGGAGAGAATTTGCATTGCTTGAGGTGATTTCCACTTTGAAAAACTTTTAAATCACTGAGGAGCTGTCCCCAGACAAAGATTTTTACATCTTTGGGTAACTGCTTTCCCTTTGAGAGTTTTCTTGTTATTGTGTAATTCCCCTTTTGAAGATTTGCATATTGATGATGGAGTGCCTTTGAAGATTTCCACATTGTTGGGACAGGAGCAGCCCTCAGAAAAAAGCTCCCATCCTGGAAGATCTACCTCCAAAATAATGTGTACCAACAGCATATTACCCTCTCAAAAACTGTTTCATTACCGTCTTCATTTAGTGACACAGAATGCTCTTAATGCACACAAAGATCTCACTTTGTAAAGCTCCTGGAACACAGATCACAAAAATCCTGAGTTCTTTGTCTCCAGAAGTTCTGACAGGAATTACCAAAGAGAAAACAGGGAGCTGACAAAGTGTTATCAATTTTCTCCTGCCAAACAATAATGGTGTCACTCCTGCAGCAGTGCTGGTGGGGAGAGGAAAGGTCCCATGTGGGCTGGACCTGGAGCTCTGTGCTGGGATCCTTCAGGACAGCTGCACTACAAGCCCCTCATTTAGGTAATACTGCCCTAAAACAAGCAAATGGTGAGTTTTGGTTGTATTTGCTTTTGTTCTTTTTTTAAGGCACTTTTTTACTTAGTCAAACCAACCCCTTCTAAACCACCAGATTTTAGCAAAAAATGCAACAAAGTAATTTGGCAAGCTTGACTTAACAACCAAACTACACCCAAAACCCAATTTGCAAGATGCTTTCCAGTTCCAATTAAGCATGAGTGTCCACTAGCACTTCCAAGTGGAAGAACAGCCAGGAAAAAAAACTGGTTTTTAGTATTTCATTATGTAGCTAACATTCTGCACACAGCAGTTAAATCTTCTGGCTTGCTCTATATGCCAACAAATAGAGCAGTTAGTGGTGTAAGAAACTTTCTTCATATACTCTCGTGGAATTCTGAAGTATTCATTTAAGAAAATGCAAGAGAATTCCCAAGCAATTACAAAAATATTAATTCCATGTATGTATCAACGCATTGAGCCAGCCTCAAGTCAGCAAAGCCTGAAATAAGCCAAAGTTGGTGACAGGACAATCTTCTGAAGAACCCTCAGTATGCTGAGGTCCAAAATAGCTCAGCTGATGTCAGAGCCACATTTTCAAAGCCTTCTGAAAACCAAATCTGGATGTTTTCATTAACAGAAATGAGGTTTGCAGCCATTGGCTCTGTTGGATATGGAGAACCTGGAGTTTCTCTTTCCACACCTCCTGAAATAATAGAGAATTCAGCCACTGTCCTTTTGAGAGGAGAAGAAGGACAAAAGCCACTAATGCAGAACTGGAGAGGGGAGGAAGTGGGAGGAGGAATAGCTCCATCAAGAAAAGGAGGGATTGAGAGAGTTTGATCTGTTGATTCAGGAGAAAATGAGGATTATGATCTCAACTGAAGCAAATATCCTGGGCAGGTTTATTCATAGCGATTTTCAATAAATCACCACAGTTGTAAGTTAATTGCTATGAAAAATAACATTATTTTTCCCATGCATGGCCATGAGATGGCTTTGTCACTGTAAGCATGAGCTTGGCTGTCAGGGATAATTTCCTGAAAGCCTCTGAAGGTTTCCTTTGGCAATACAAAAGCAGTCATTCTGAGGGAGCAGGGCAGGGCAAGGGAAGGCAGAGAAATGAGCATTAACAGCCTCCATTCATCAGCAGGAAGCTGCTAAAGGCTGGCAGTGATTAATCAGATTAAGTAACTATTGACCAGCCACAATTAAAAAATATTTAGTGGCCTGCTCTAGAAAGCTGGAAGGAAATATTTCATCTGCTCTCATATAAATTCGTTTCCTTGCTTTAATGCAGCGTGTTTCACCTTTAAGCCTAAAATCTGGATTTTTTAGTACTATCCCCTCAAGTTCATGGCAAATTATTTAAATAATATGATTTGAAGACCCCAGCCCATCACAACCTTGAAATGGACTCTTTGAAGAGGTATTCCTGTGGGAAGTTTCAGTCTCTTTTTCCTCCAGCATCTTGAACTTCCATCATTCCTTACCCAGATATTTCCTCATATTTCAAACTAACACAGCACATAACATTAGTTTTAAATGGCTGTCCACCAAAGCTGAGATCTCTACATAATTTCTGACAAACCAGAAATTGATTTTCTAATAAAGCATCAAATCAAGGTAAAGCACAACGAGAACTCCTGGAAATGCTCCACAGAGCTCCAGTTCCTCTTACTTGGACCTCATCAGTCAGTCAGAAAGCAGATTTCTGTTTCTAACAAAATGCTCCTCTTCCAAGAAAAGAAACACCAAAAAACCTGCCAAAAAAATAAAAACAAACAAAAAACCAAACCAAAACCAACCACCCCACAAAGAAAAACAACAACAAAAAAAACCCAAAAAAACCAAACCCAGCCAAAAAAAAAAAACCAACAAAAAAACCACCAAACCTACCAAAAATACTTACCAAAATCAACCCCTCCCCCCGAAAAAAAGAAACTGCACACGCAAAAAAATTCCAAAAAAAGCCAAAAAAAATTCCACACATAAACAACCAACCAACAAACCCCACAAGAAAAAACCCCTCAACAATCTGAAAATGCACATTTCATATAACTTTGGCCCTGATAGTCAGTTGAGGTGGCAAAAAGAACCCTGTTTTCCTGTTATAGTTTTATTCAAATTTTATTTCCAGCACATTTCCCCAGTGGGGACACGGACCTGTCCTGGGTAACCTGAGGTTCTGCTGCAGCCCAACAACCCACAGGACAAAGCTTCTCAAAGCTCCTCAAACACCTGGGCAGTTGTAAGCAGCACCTCCGGACAATTCCCAGGCACAGACAGGGGTAAAAAACCCCAAACCCACAAATACCAACAAACACAAGGCCAAAGAGGTGTCACCCAACCCTTTAATACTCCACTTATGTCAGGGGAAGGAGAAAAGCAACCTGAATGAATCCTAAAGGCTCCTCCTGACTCCCCAAATCCAAACCATTATCCCCAGTGCAACACCTCACAGAAATCACTGCTCACTGCAACCCAAACCCATCCTTCCAGAAAGATCAAAATTCATGTTTTGGCACGTGCTGACCTCTGAGCACAGCAACACAGCTCCCTAAAGCTCCACAGGTACTCCTGCCATGAAATACCACAGCCTTAAAAAGGGGCCAGTTTACACTTTAACCACTGGCTCAGTGTTCTATGGCAGCAGGTTCAACAGTGCCTGCCCCCTCACAGAGGATCATAATGGCATCTTCTGGCTATTAATTGCTGTTAGTCACCTCCAAGGCACAATGGATCACTCACATGAGTGCCAGAGGGCCTAAAAGATGTGAAATTAAGTTTCACTCACTCCAGCAAGGTTTGCAAATGGTACACTCTTTAAGATTCACCATTAGTTCCAAAGCAGACATTGTACTTCTAAACAGAGGTTATGGGTTAAAGCACCCAGTGACTGAGACTGCTCTGAGATATTGCCAGGACACGTCAGCTGCTTCACAGTTAACAACAAATGTGGGGACAGGCTTCAACTGGCCAGGAAAGCTGGACATTCTTCCAGAATGCCCCTGAATTGCTCCAGGCTGGGCCAGAGGGGCTGGAAAGGCACCCAGAGGAAAAAGAGCTGGGGGTGCAGTGACAGGGCTGGGCCAGAGGCTGATGGCTGTGCCAGCCTGGGGTGACACAGCCCAGGGCAGGGACTGTCCCCTGTGCTGGGCACCTCGGGGCTGTGTCCAGCCCTGGGCCCTCACAAAGAGGGACATGGAGGGGCTGGGGGTGTCCAGAGCAGGGAACAGAGCTGGGCAGGGGCTGCAGAATCCCTGAGGGAGCTGGGCAGGGGCTGAGCCTGGAGCAAAGGAGGCTCAGGGGGCCCTTGTGGCTCTGCACAGCTCCTGCCAGGAGGGCACAGCCGGGGGCTCGGGCTGTGCTCCAGGAACAGGGACAGGAGCAGAGGGAACGGCCTCAGGCTGGGCCAGGGCAGCTCAGGGGGGATTCTGGGAACAATTTCCTCACAGAAAGGGTTCTCCAGCCTGGCACAGCTGCCCAGGGCAGGGGCGGAGGCCCCATCCCTAAAGGGATTTAAAATCCATATGGAGGTGGCACCTGGGACATGGGTTAGTGGTGGCCTTGGCAGTGCCGGGTTGATTTAAGATCCTGAAGTCATTTTCCAACCTAAGCAACTCTATGATTGCCAGAGAAATCCCCTCAGTGCCTGTCCCAGGCAGAGCCCCTGCTGCAGGCAGAGCACCCTGGCTGTCCCTGCTGGCAGTGTCCCTGCACAGACAGAAAGGAAGCAGCTGGAGCTCTCTGCACTGGGATCAGCAGCACAAGGAGCCTCCTCAGCTCTCCAGATCCCACAGGGCATGCATCAGGTAGGTATCCATCTTCTCTTTAGGGTACAGCTCTGTGATGCCCCTTCTGCTTCAAGTCTCCTCACATACACTCCTGTGACAGGACATGCTGTGTTTTGGATTAGTTATTGTCACAGAGAATGTTTTAAGTAATGAAACCTGGAAACAGTTTTACAATTTGTTATCCTGAATACATCCAGAAATTATGTCCCAGCTTGCCCAGCTTTCCTTCCATGCTCAGCATTGCTTTGACAGAACCAGAATTTCATGTCCATTTTTCATAATTTTGAGTGAAGCATGTCCCAGAAATGTTTCTTGGGGTCACAGTGGAACTTGCACAGGGATCAGTGACAAAATCACTACAGGCAAAGTGCTCCACTGTGGGGAACATGAAATTCCTCAGCTTTTTGTCTGTTCTGGAAGAAACAACTGAACTGTGAGCATGCAAGGTTCTCTATTACAAATGTAGGCATTTGGCTACGAAACACTGATGAGTTTGTAGGTAAGTTTGATACAACCACATTTTTCATGGAATTGAGACATTTTTTGGCTCTTCTATTTCACTAAAGATACCCAAACAAACTCACAAAAGGCTTCATTTCCAGCAAATATTCCAGCCAGCAACTGAAGTGAACATTGCAAGACCCAGCCCTTAGTTCATGCTTAAAAAAATTCTTTGGTATAAATATGGATTTAATTATTTTCACCTTGCTTCCTTGTTCCCTTTAGAAATACAAGGCCATGCAGTTAATTATTCACACAAAAATCTCCTCTCCACACAATTACAGAATAATAATTAGGTTTGTTCAGACATTTGCTTTTTCAGAGTTTACAGACCAGTAAGAAATGAAAATATTTGAAGTGAAATTAGTTTCTGCTGACAACTCATAAATTATGGGCCTTCATTTTGAGTTTGGATGACAGAGCACCTAACCTTTCTACATTCCTATTCCAAGGCAGAATCATCTTGAAAATCCAGCCCGGGCAGTGAATTGCCTCTTCCACTGAAAATCAGGTGACTTTCATCGCTTGGGACTGAGGCACAGCTTAACAAACTATTACAGAATGATATCTTTGGTTTTAAATTAAATGTCAAGCACAGTTATACAGTGGTGGAGTAGCCTGGGCTGCCTGGCAAAAGTGCAACATATTGCATGCAGAACGTCAGGAGATAAGATGGAGAAACGCAGCCAAGCAGAAAAGCTGAGCTGCACAGGGATGAGCCAGAACAGGGACAGACAGGCCCTAGCACTCCAATTTCCCTCAGTGCTGCTGTCACTCAGCCCCTCCGAGCCCAGGCACAGGAGAGGGGATGAGCTCAGAGGGGTTTGCATGGCAAAGGAAAGATTCAGATACAAAAGGAGGAAGATTCACATTTTGCTACTGAACAAATTGTTAAGGGAAAAAAAAAAACCAGAAAAATTAATTTGCACACAACTGACCTAATGTTCCAATATATGAAAATTTTTGTAGCATGTGTGGGTTTTTGGGGTTTGTTTTTTGTGGTTTTCTTTTTTTGTTTGTTTGGTTTGGGATTTTTTTTTTTTTTTGTTTGGGTTTGGTTGGGTTTTTTGTTTTTGTTTTTATTTTGGTTGGGATTTTTTGTTGTTGTTGGTTTTTATGGTTTTTTTTTCAATTTGTAGCATGCCTTCAGCATAAGGCAAGGAAAGGCACAAGTGCCTTTGTCTACAGATATGAACACTGCCTTTAGAAACCCAAGACTTCATTATGCTACTTCTTCATGGTTAGATCTTAAAGCCCTTTTCCAACCTAAGCAATAAGTTGATTCCCAGAAAAATGTGCTCAGTGCTTCTGTGTCCCCAGGAGTCCCCTCTGCAGGCTCCAGGGGAGCTCAGCCCTGACCCACCAGACCCCAGACTGTGCTGGTGTCTGTTCCCTGGGGTCACCTGGGGGCTGCAGGGACCTCTGTGAGGAGGAATGGGGCTGTCCCATGTCATACACATTTACAGGTTAGACATAAGCTCACAAACACCTTTCCCTACTGAGGACATATCCCTGTCCTGGCTGCCCTTGGCTCACCCAGAGCCTGAGAGGATGAATGCTGCCTGGCTCCTGCTCCCTTCCAGCAGCACTGCCAGTCCCCAGGGTGTCCCCACAGACAGCAGAAGGTGAACCCTCACTTCCTCACATGGGGCACCATTGCAGAGACTGAGAGCACGGACCCCACTGTGCCAGCAGAGCAAAGCTGTTTATTACACAGCTTACCACTATTTAGAGGTCACTGCATTCCTACAAAATTCTCTGCTCTGACCCTTTGTCCTGGTCCCCTTTAGAAACACAATATTCTGATTATTCTTCTTAAGCGAATAATGTCCTTTGTTATCTCTTCCACCAGGGAAGTCCTTGTTGCATCTTCCTTGGTCAAAGTGGTCAATGTTAGAGGGACAGAGTGACCAGACATGGTGTCTTCACTTCTGTTCCTGCCTTGAGTTTATCTCTCCCTCAGCTTTCACTGTACCAGGGCCACAAGGTCTGTGCTGCTGCCCAGCTCAGCTTCTGCAGCTGTCTGATCTCTGACAATGCCAGTGCCACCACAGCACAGGGACACTGCCCAGCAGCAAGGGAGAGAATGAGACACAACCCTGCAAACACCCAAAGGACCAGGGGAGAGCCCTGTTATCCATCAGAGAAGATACAGTTTGTACAACCACAGAATGGTTTGGGCTGGAAGGGACCTTAAAGCCCACCCAGTGCCACCCCTGCCATGGCAGGCACACCTTCCACTGTCCCAGGCTGCTCCAGCCCCAGTGTCCAACCTGGCCTTGGGCACTGCCAGGGATCCAGGGGCAGCCCCAGCTGCTCTGGGCACCCTGTGCCAGGCCCTGCCCACCCTGCCAGGGAACAATTCCTCATTGCCAAGGTCCCATCCAGCCCTGCCCTCTGGCACTGGGAGCCATTCCCTGGCTCCTGTCCCTCCAGCCCTTGGCAATTGTCTCTCTCCATCTTTCCTGCAGCTCCTTCAGGCCCTGCAAGGCCACCCTGAGCTCAGCCCAAAGTTTCTCCTGTGCAGGTGAACAATGCCAGCTGTGCCAGCCTTACAGGCTCCAGGAGAGCTGCATTATCCCTTGGATAGGAAACAGATTTTATACAACATGAGGCAAAGCTGGCACTGAGGTAGTGGCAACACCTCACCTGATCAATGGTCGCTGTCTCTTGTCACCCATCACCAGCAGAACCAGGGTGTTTATGTCACCACTGAAAGCTCCACTGCACAGTGGGAACAGCTGTATTTTGGCTGCTTTATGGCATTTAGATTTTCCAGCCTTTGCTAAATCTTGTTGCATAGGTGTGCCAGTAAGTGATCGAGAGCTTCAAATAACAATCAATAATCCATCCTCCTGATAGGCTGCCTCTATCACAACTTGTGACATCTGAAGCTGTCACATGAGATGTTTTATGCAAAGATAGAGAGTGATTCTGAAAGGAAGTTAAAAACCTGGTGTCATTCTCTAGGCTTGTGCCAGTGGGTGCAATGGGGGATTTAATCAGCCCACCAAATAAAAATGAAGGCTTCATGTGGTCGTGACTGATCCACACAGAATTCATTCTCAAGAGGCAACAGAGCAGTTTAAAAGTTTGAACCATACAGCTTTTATAGGTACAGTTAATTTGTGACTTTTTACTACGAAAACATTTTAAACACCTGTCATTTTTAACTTATGAAGTTATTATCAGGTTCAGCTAACAACAGAATACTGCATATTACTGCAGCAATTAGTAACCCATTTTCTCAAAAGGCTGAATTTTTAAAGAACATGACAATAAGCCCTTTCATCTTCTTAAACTTTCAGGATCCAACATTGACAATTTCATTTCCAGAAGTCACAGGTGACAACCTGCTGCCCCCTCACCTGTGCCCGACACAGCTGCCACTGCCCTGAGGATGCTCAGCCAGGTGCTGAGCTGTTGCTTGTTCAACCACTGCAGCTTCTAACTGGAGTCAGTAGCTATGAAATTTTCAGGCTTGAGCTCAAGTTAATTATATATTTCATGAAGAAAAGCTGATAAAGAACTCTTAGAACTCTGATTCCACTTAGCAGCAAACCAAGAAACACTTTGCACTGCCAACCATCCCTCCACTGGGTGGTTTTATGTTCACATCCTATGATGACTTTATTTTAACCCCTCCTGGTCTCATCAGCTTCAGTAAAACATTTGCCTGTATTATAGATATTTGAGCAGGACATTTGCCTTACTCTGCTTTAGGCATCCTGGCTTACATTTACAGCCATAAATGATAGCCCATATATAATTTACTGCATAACACACACTGCTGTCTAATTAGATTGACCTGTGTAAATTAGATCTATAAAGTCTATGTCTGGCTGTTATAAACATTTTAGAGCTATTATCATAACAGTCTTGATTTTTCAGAAAATGCTCAAACCCAGGAACTTTTCTACAAACCCCCACTGGAACTGCCAAACCAGAAGGAATGGCACTGACTTTCAGTGAGGGTTGTGTGCATCGTGGAGCAGCCACCTGAAAATCGTGGAGAAAGCCCAGGTCACCTTTGGGGACATGCCTTGAAGGGATGTGCTATTCAATGACATTACAATAGAAGTGATGTGATACCCAATGTCAATAAAGGGGAAGGAAGCTCTTTTCCTGGGACTGGAAAGAGAGCTGAAGTCAGCAGCAGGTTGACTTCCTACTCACCAGAAGGTTTCTCTTCCCACTGCTCACCAAGGAGAACAAGCCTTGGA
Organism: Molothrus ater; assembly: GCF_012460135.2. Lineage (NCBI taxonomy): Eukaryota > Metazoa > Chordata > Aves > Passeriformes > Icteridae > Molothrus > Molothrus ater. The sequence continues at coordinate 808,518 of NC_050489.2, forward strand.
AGAGATCCCAAGCACTTTCTGAGAAACATTTAATTGAATAACTCCTTCTGACACAAGGGGCTCACATAATTGACAAATAAGAGGGATGGGAGCGAGACTGAGAATTGATATTTGTGCCTGCTGTCTATACCTAAAAGCATTACTTTAAAACTGTGGCACAAGCATTAAAACCAAGCAAATGTATGTGAAAGTCAACCCATCTTAATTCTGAAATACTTTGAGGCAACCTCTGAGGATCTTCTGATAACAAACCATGATCTTTCTCTTGGCAAGGGGGGGATCATGCTTGTAGGAAACTTTTGTGCATCAGGGAACACCAGGAGATCACTACAAAGGGAACATCAGGCCCTGCACAAATATTTCAGGATCAATGAATTTTCTGAAGCAATCAGAATATATTTAACAAAAAAAAATTCATCCAGTCCCTTCAGGCAGGCCTTTTTGCTTCAAGGGAGAAGGAAATTATCAGTTGTAAAAGAATAATAAATCTAAATAAACCACTGCTAAACAGGAGGAGTCCATGGGCAGGGACACCTCCCACTGTCCCAGGCTGCTCCAGCCCCAGTGTCCAGCCTGGCCTTGGGCACTGCCAGGGATCCAGGGGCAGCCCCAGCTGCTCTGGGCACCCTGTGCCAGGGCCCTGCCCACCCTGCCAGGAACAATTTCTCCCAAATATCCAATCTAGATGTACTCTCTGTCAGTTTGAAGCCATTCCCCCTTGTTCTGTTGCTCCAGGCCCTTACAGAAAGTTTCTCTGGATCTTCCCTTGGGGCTCCTTCAGGCCCTGCAATGAAGTTCAGGACAGGTTATCACACACTGGCTCAGCTCTGTCCTCCCTCCATTTTAAATTCTCCTGTGCTGTTGTTCTTCAGCTGAGCACATCAAGAGGCTGCAGCAAGTATCTGCATCTGCTTATTCTCGCTCCCAAAAGGGGTGAAAAATTTAACACACTGCTCTGAGAAACTGAAATGCTGAAAAAATGCTACATAAATCCAATTTTTCTACCTACTTTTATTTCCCCCCCAAAAAGTCAATATAATGATTTTTCTTGAAGCAAACATAGCCTGGGCAGTTAGGGGATAAAGACTTTACCCTTTTTAAGTTAACACCATTCAACTACTATCTCCCTAATAACTCCTGGCTATAGCAGTGACTCCTAGATATATTCACTTAATCCCACTTTATCCAGCAGCCTTGGCAGGGAAATGCAGGCCTGTCCTAAAGACACACGGTGGTAAACAAGATCAATAACTCCTCATTTCTCACAGGAGCCAGTGGCAGGGCACACCACAGTCAGACTTTATTTACATGTGAAGCACTGACTGCAAGCCATGAGGACTCTGGATGTGCTAATGATCCTGCCAGTGCTGCACAGCCCCAGTGGAACCTCAACACACATCCTGTTAGTCCATCATCTGCTTATTGCATCCACCAAGAGTAAAACAAGTATTAGAGAGACTGGAAATGAAAACACTTCACAGAATAGCAAGATGCAGCTGTTGTTCAAGTCTAAAAACATAGCCTAAGTGTACCATAAATTCATTATTTTCTCCTATAAATCTAGAGTTGAAGATTTTAGTAAAGCTTTTCTGTGCTCTAAAGATTACATTTTACATTTACAACTTTATTACATGACTGTGTATTTGAGCTTGCAGGGTGCAGATTGGTATGATGGCACAAGAAAGTTGTTTCACTGTAGGAAAAGGTTCAAAAGGGCTCCTCCTCACATGTTAATCCCAAAATCACTTCCCACATGTAAACAAAGGAATCCACAATATTTAATCTGCCCCAAGAAACAGCAAGTGACACAAAAGTGGTTCCTAGAAAAAAGGAAAGGTTCTACAGTAAAATTTAGTGAGGATGTAATTATTCCAGTATCTTTTGTTTAATTTACTTCAAGATGAAGCCCATAGTGGGAAGAAACTGGTGTTTAAAACCCATTTTCCCTAAAGAAAATCCCTTACAGGAACTTGAGGACAGTTTAAAACTGTGCTGACAGTTTTTAGAAGCTGGATTGATTACATGCAGGGACTTCAAACATCCAGAAGTTGCTACTACTGATGTAGATTTTTAAATTATTTTATTATTGACTCATTGTTCAATTAAAACATCTTTACTCTGCATTTTCAGCCTGAAAATAAAAGCCACTTGGGAGCCACAGCATGTTTGGAAGCTAACAATTAGCAACAACAAACTTTTCAAGTGTCTATACCCAAGTCTTGTTTTCAATTAAGAAATCCTTAATGAGGCAGGTTCAGGGTTTTTTGTTTGGTTGGTTTGTTGTTGTTTCAGTTTGATTTTAGGGACACTTTTCCTCCCACCACTGCTATCCCACTCACCACCAGAACATTAGGCTGGACCACATTTCTGCAGAGAAAGTTCAGCTACTCTGAGGACTAATTACAATTTTCAGGCTGAAAATAAGTTTATGTTATTCTCAGTAAACAGCTTTTCATTCTTTAGGGATCACATATCATTACAGTGCTACATCAAAAGGTTAAAATCCAAGCACGCTGCTGGAAAGTTTAAGTGGTGTCCTGAAAAGCCACTGTCATTATTTATAATGGCTGCCCCAGCTGCAAAGGGTGGTGGATGGCACAAATTAAATGTTTGCTGATAGAAAAACCTTCTGAGATGAAAACAAAGCAAACAACAAACTACAGATGGTTAGCCAAGAATTAATTGAGTGTGCCCAGGACTGAGGCAGGAAGGCTCATACCCCTCACTCTACAGATTGCCCACAAGTTGGAGATTTCTGTTTCTCAGGGATGCCCAGGTGTGAACCCCTTTGTGCCATGTAAGCAGGATGCATTCTGCCAGCTCTGCCTCTTGATTTCCTTTGGGGTGCACATGTAACTGCCTCATTAGTGACCATTTGTAGCTGTGTCCTTTGCAATCGCTCTCGTATCCAGCACAGTTCAGAGCTGCTGCAGGAACAGCAGCAAGGCTGGGCTAGCACAGGGACCTGCTGGGAGCAGCAGCACAGGCCTGATCTCCTCCAGGGAAGGCAGCACAGGCACTCATCTGTGGGCTGGGCGATGCTATGGGGTGCAACTAAACAGAAATGGCCAAGGACTGCAGTTATCATGCTACACAGAGATAAAATCCACCAATCACCTCATCTTTACTTGCAAAATGAAGTAGAACAGACCCATCTTCAGCCATAGTTTTACACCAATGGAGGCAAAAGAAATCCCAAAGCCAAAAAATACCCACATTTTTCTCTGTTTTCCTCTAGTTCTTTAACTCTCCTGGAAATGAAAGAGAAAATGATGATCTGGAGTATATTCAGACACTGAAGAGCAATCCAATCCCAACTGGGTTGAACTTCAGCTTCTATTAGTTCCATAGAGAGAGCAATCGATTTAAATACCTCTTCACCTCTAACAAATGCATTCAAGGCATAATTTATTTGATGAACTGTTCCCCTATCTGAGGGATGCATTCCTAAAAGAGGTATTTAAAACAAACCAAACACCCTCACACCAAACAACACCAAACAAGCATGGGGGCGTATGGGAAAAAGCAATTCTAATTATTTCCCTTAACATTCTGCTCCAATCTCTCTTTTCCTTATTATCTGCTTAACATTTAAGCATCCTTAAAGCACCATAAGACTGCTCTGTATTAGCAACAGGCTCCTTAGACATTGGGAAATGTTCCGGGGAAACCTCGAGTGTGTTTTGACACACTGAGCCAGATAAAATGATTCTGCCACTTGTTTACAGCACAAGTGACAATATTATTTCAGAGTCCTAGCAGAAGTGATAGACAACTGGTAGCCTCGAGGGAGCTCACAGACTTGCAGGCAGCGCAGCATTTTGGCACCACCCTCCAAGCTGTGGACACGACTGTCACCTCCCTGATGGCTCTCAGCCACTGCAGGCTCCATTCAGGCCTCCCACCACTGCTCCAAAGTTACCCATGCTCTGCCACTTTGAGCTACTCGCCCTTTTTGGTGTGTTTTTTACTCTTAAATCAGCCATATTATTTTATATGCTCTGTTTAGCGTTATCCCAGCATGGTAGGAGATTTGGGCTTGTTCATGCAACAGGCAGGGTGTTTGGGATGGTTTACATCACAAAAACCACAGAGTTACTGGAGCAACTCTGTGCAGGTTACTGCTGCCTCTCCAGAGAAACTTAACTCCTGCATTTCAGACTCACTTTGGGGTTTGTGTGTGTGGTTTGAAAAAGGAAAATAAACCAAATTACTTTTGAGCTTTTGAAGTTCCATTTGCACAGCCCAGCATCTCAGAATTTGAACAATGAAATAAATAATTAAAACATTTATATTTCATAGCACAAAGGGAAAGCAAAGATCTGGAACCCCATTGGAAGGCCTCCAAGTCAAATATGAGAAAGAGCTATTCACAAAATAAGTATTATTCCTATACTCTTGCAAAGTCTTATAAATTGTTTCTTTCTGGAAATAGCAGTGGAGCAGAGGTAGAGGTAGAGCAGCAATGCAATGACTCATGCCATTTTCTGCAGTGATTCATGACATTTCTGAGAATTCAGCTGCAGCTGAGGCCCTCCATTCCACAAACGCAAATTGCACAAACGTAAATCTGACCTGAACCTCCACACAGCAGGTGTGTCCCACCTGGAATACACGAGATGCTTGCAAAACAAGGACTTCTGAACTCAGCTGGAAAAACTTGAACTCCTAGAGTTTCTTTACTTTAAAAAGGAAAAAAAACCTTTTATAATTCCTAGAAACAAGAGCCGTTTTTGTCTCGCGCTAATCATTGTGAAAGGTGGCAATTTAAAATGCAAACATTGGAGCACATTTCCATTGCTGCCCTGAAATGTGACAGAAGATAGCATTTGTTTTTCAGAGAGCTCACAGACACACTTGACTATATTTTTCATAATTTTTAATTTCTTTTTTTAAACAAAGAAGAAACATTCTCCCTCAACTCCCTCACATGCAGACCCAGTGTCACATTGATACCCAGAGCCATGCCAGTCCTTACTCCTGTGAGTTGGACACCTTTTCCCATCTGAAAACCATGGGTGGTTCTTTAGATCCCACAGGCAGGAGCAGATTTTCAAAGGGCTTTATTGGAGCACCTAAACCATGTCGGGCAGATTTAGAAAATACTCAGCAATCAACAGCTCTTGTTTACAATAGTTGACAGTTAATGAGCCTGGAGATATGATGAAAATATTTTGAAAATTGACCAGGTCCTTACATTTGGACCATTCTCTGTCCTTTGCACCAGGTGCCCTTGCAGCTCCTCAGCAGCTGAGCTGTCTCTCTGTGCTGCTTCCTCTCCTTGGAAGCTTTTGCCATGGAACTTCAGTCAGCTTGGAGTCATCCGCGAGCCAAGGAGGGGGGATCCAGGCTCACATCTTGCAGTTCTGTCACGTCCTGGTGTTCTTTCACTCGTCAGTACCTCCCTGACACTTCACAGATATTCCCTGGCTTCTCCCCAGGATGATCTCATGGCCCTACCATGGAGCTAAAAGCTGATGTATTTCACTGGTCATGTTTGGTGCCACTGCCCTCGGGCAGGAAACATGGACAGAGGAATTAACTCTTGTTGTGGGTTTGATTTACCAGGACATTTTAGTGAGGCTGAGATGTGAGTTAGGGCAAGGCAAAGGAGTATGAGAAGCAGGACAAGACCAGGATAAAGAACTGTGGGATATTTACAGTCTCTCCCTCAACCTTGCTGCAATGGTTCTTTATGAGAGACTATGCCTCAAATTAAAACTATATTTATATTTTCCTTTCCTTCCTGTGCTGCCCACATGTGCTCACTCGTGTACCCAGCACTATGTGAGTTCTACCAAAGCCTTACAGAACCACAGCCATGGAAGGAAACAGAACTGAAGGTCATAAATTGAAAAATAACATAAATCTAAATGAAACCAATTCAGAAATACAATGAGTAAAAGGAATTTCTGAGCTGGAAGGACCTATTTTTGTTAATACAGAGTTTCTAACCTGTGGCAGGAGGTGGGGTGTCAGATAAGGTGGGGAACAGGACAGGCTATGATCTGTGGGTTGGAACAAAGATTTCAAACCATTACTACTAATGAGCTACTCACACTCTTGAGACACATTCATCATTTAACCATGACTTAGAAGGTAGATTATATTTAAATCACCTCTATCTTCACAGTAACTAAGGAAGGAAAATAGTTCGATTTTTTCAATCACTATTAGGTGCCACAAACAAAAGCAACACAATCACAACCAAATAATATATAAAATATTCTGGTTTAAACACACAAATTAAGAAAATATTTGGAGCTGTCAACAGAGAATTTAATCTGAAAATGCTTCAGCTGTTTCCATCTTCTGCCTGCTCCAAAACTATGGCATTCCAAGGAATTCTTTGCTTCAACACTTCTTAATGGTTAAAAAGCACAGTTTAGGAAATAAAAGTTTGTAAAAGAACTTGTAAAATTTTCAGAATGCAAATTTCAAACAGTGGCTAAAATTACATAGAACAGTGATTTTAAAAACATTCTTTTCCCTCACTTGTCTGTCATTCTGTAAGGAACAGGGACAAAAGGGGAAACCCAAAAAATCAAAAGCGTTAACCACCACATGCAGCATTCAGCTGATTAAGAACATAAGAAGCCCTCACCATTTTCTGAAACCTTTCCATTTTTTCATCTCTTTCATCCTTCAAAGCCAAATCCAGACTTCTCTGAGGTTAAAGCAATCCTGCCAAAACATCTCAAGCCAACTTTAGTGAGGTATGTTTGGGAGCAGGAATTGCACTGCGGCATTTCCAGAATTCTGAGTGTCTGGAACGTGTGTTCAGGCTGGAAACCCCATTTCAATGTGTGTAACAGGCAAGGAAGGCCTCAAATCCCACAGGATTCCTTTCCTGATGAGCCTTTTCAACGTATAACACATTCTCTCAGCTACATTTACAGGAATAATACCAGAGCACAATAAGAAGCTTAAATTAATTGCTGCTGTTACTGTTAAAAACAAAGATCTCTCCAAGTTACCCAACTCCAGCTACAAGAAAATCTTCCCTGTTTTGTGAATCAAGTAACATTGTTTGATATCTTTTCTATCCTTTAGTCATTAAGGATGCACAGATCAAAGCTGGCTTCTAATTATTTTTTAAAACTCAGAGCACTCAAGGGAAGAGTTGTTAAAGATCCCAAATGTCCCGAGCCAGCATTCCTGCTGCCACACTGGGCTCTCTCAGAAGAGGATTCACACATTTTAACATTCCCCTGTTGTACCAAGAGCTCTTCCTCAGGACAATATGACCTAAACTTGGTGTGATGTGGTTTGCCCCTGCCACCATGCCACAGGGATCCATCCCAATCATGTCCAGGATGGAGCTGCAGCCTGGGCATGGCCCCTTCCCTCTCTCCTGGTGGTGCTGCAGCTTCCAGAAACATCAAACATGCCAAGTTAACCTGTGTTCCACAGCTCCTTCATCTGTCAAAGGTGTTGTTTGGGAGCAGATACACGAAACTACAATGGATAGACCTAATGAAAACAGATTGTCCTGAGGTCACACCGGTATTTAGCCTGGAAAGAGAGAAAAATTCCAATACAGGATGAAGGATGTTTGAGCACTCAATACCAACATAACCTCCAGTTCAAATTTTCATCCAAGTGTGTTCCTGCCTATATCCAGAGTTTTCCTGTTCCATTCCAATGCCCTATGAAGGAAATTCACTCCAACAACTGGTCTGGAAGAGTTTAGCACTAGAACTCAGGAGCAGTGCTCAGAGAGGGGCAGGGAGGTGCAGGTGGAGCTGTGTCCATCCTCCCCGGGGATCACAGGAGCTTCCCAGGGACACGCAGGAGAGCAGCCCTGGCAAGTCCTGGAGATACACACCTTCAAACCCTATGATGGCTGGGTTTGGAAGAGACAGAGATCATCCATCCCACCCCTGCCATGGCAGGGACACCTTCCACTGTCCCAGGCTGCTCCAGCCCCAGTGTCCAACCTGGCCTTGGGCACTGCCAGGGATGCAGGGGCAGCCCCAGCTGCTCTGGGCACCCTGTGCCAGGGCCTGCCCACCCTGCCAGGGAACAATTCCTCACTGCCAAGATCCCACCCAGCCCTGCCCTCTGGCACTGGCAGCCATTCCTCCTTGTCCTGTCATTAATGTGGCACCAGGAACAAGTTGGGTTTTCAGACCTTGGTGAAGAAAATTAGATCTTTTTCAGATAAAATACTGTAAATTACCTGTACTGATGTGCAGAGAATCAATGCTTTTGGAATCATTATATTTCACACTTGTAGAGAATCTTGGATCTCTTCAGGTATTTCAATTTATTCTGGGGTACAACTCCAGTATCTGACTTGCCAAATTGTGCTGAAATATGTGTAAAATCTGACCTTTTCAGATTGTATCTGATCTCCATAAAGATTGCAGAGGAGACTGCTTCCCCTTGTTAAGGGACTTTAATTCCCTGCTTTGTTATTTATTTCCCTATAGTGGAAAAAAAATCCAGTTTAAAAGAAAAAAAAACCAGCAAAAACATTTTACTACTTACACTGTAGAAAAATAATCTTATAGTAGATAATATTCAGCATTTATTAATCTTCATTTTACATATTTACATGTTATTTCATCAAAATGTTTGGTAAAAACTAATGCCAAATATTATAATAGGTTTAAAATGTATTGTGCTCATTTTTCCAGAAATTGTCAAGGTAAAATTAACTTGAAGAAAAATCTGGAATATCAATAATAGGGGCTCAAGACCAAGTCTAACAAAAAAACCTGAACACCATAACATTGAACTCAACAGGTATAAAGACAGAAGATCAAAACCACAAAACTGGCTTGGTTTTAATCCAGACTTAATTAAAAAATTGTCATTGACCAAAAGTTATTTTTAATTTCTTCTGGCTAAACACAAGGCAAGATTTCCAGTTTCTCTAAGTACACATTTCAATATGACCATATGATAAAAAACTGTACAAAAATTATACTAAAACTTTATCAATATTTTGTGGCTTTATACAATTTTAAACTTTTATTTTAAAATTTGCATCAATTCTGAAATATGTCCTTTTTTTGTTCTAGTCAAAATAAATACAGCCCTCATCCTTCCATAGAAGGATTTTGAGTATCTTTCCCTCAGCTATAATCAACAGGTCCTACACTGAAATTAATTAAAATAATCTTTATGTTTTGGTCAAATGGTTCTTCTTCCAAATAAAATTCCATAGAATTTCTAAATAAGATGAGATTGCAATGTTGCCACAACCAGTCATGGATTTGCACCCACCCTGTGTGTGTCTACAACAGAAATTATGGAAAGATGAAATGAAATTTAACTTTAAAAAGTAACCAGGAAGAAAAGAATCTGGTTTTACTTGATAAAAAAAGGCTACAATGAAAACTTAGAGTGGGCTATTAAATAAAAGGTTCTGCAGGATATGATGAAAAGCACAATGAGGGTCACTGCTTTTCATTTTTGCAACAGCACCTATATTCTGCACATGAATATATTTAATGTATTTTAAGCAGATTAGAGGAGGTGATGGGTGGAAGCAAGACAAAAGTTTATCAGCTGTTTAATTATAAAAAAGTTGCAGACCAAAGCGATCATGAGGAAAGTAGAAAAAAAAATCTACTGCCCTTTTTAGAAAAATCTAAAGGACCACAGGCTCCAGGGCAGGCAGGGTTTTCCACACCTGGCTGGGGGTAAATGGGTTGGTCTCTGTCACCACTTTTCTGCCACGGGATGCAAAAGAGCAAACCCATTTCATTGGCAACATCCTGCTCTCCAAAATTGCCTGTTCCCTTCTAAACTCCTGCTCCCAACAGCTCTGAGTGCATCTTACATGCAGGAAAACAGAGCTAACAGTGCCTATGAATAAATAAATCATGGCATGCTAAAGCTGAGAAATTCTCCCTAAAATGCAGCAGAAATCCCTGGTGGGGGGAATCAAACAGTCTTTGGAGCGTGTCTGCTCATTCCCAACCCTGCCGCTCATGCCAGCATCATTCCAGGGCAGACTTTTCTCCAGCTACTCAGTTTAACTTCTCTTAATAAATAAGATGTCCTAGAGCACAGGAATCTGCAATTCCCAAAGGAGGAATAAAACAGGGGGTGGAAGGGAAAGAAAAGATCAGTTTCATCCAACACGTCTTCAAAGTCTCGTAACCTGGTTTCTATTTGCTAAAAATGGAAAGCTGAAGCTGCTTCTGAGACAGTTATAAAAGTATAATGTATCAGTTTCCCTGGGCTCTCTTGTTCATTAAAGGCTGGGATTTTTTTCCTCCCTCTCCTGTAAGAAAACTGCCCTACTGCAAAGGGCATTAGAAATAAAGACGGTATTTCAGCTGAAGACAGAGTGAGTAAGAAAGCTTTCCTAATTACGTTGCTGATTACTTGAGCAGTCCTCCATCTGACAATACAATTATACCAAAGAGAGGAGAATATCTTCATTACACTGAAAAAAAGGAGAAAGTGTGGTTTTTCCAGCTTTGAAATTTATGGATTATGAGCCAGACATATAAAACTTTACTTGAACTCCAAAAGTCCAGATAAACTTTCTGAAAACACCAATTTTTCTCTTACACAAATATCTGTGCTACATAATTCATATTTTATGTTCTTTGTAGGAACTCCACCTACAGGGACAAGCTAATCTCAAACTGGAGCAGTAACATTGGCTCTAGGCTTTGGTACTGGTTCCATTCCAGGGTCTGCTCTAGCAGATTTCTATTTATATCATGCAGAAGTCAGCAAAAAAGTCAATGATCCTGCCACATCTGGCCGTGCCAGAGGTGCAACATAGCTCAGCATCCCAGAAACACTTCAGCTGCTTAGAAGCAAAGGCAAAGAAAACCCCAGATCAAGTCCCAGCTGTAAACTGGAACTCCTTAAAAAGCTGCTGTGCTAACACCAGGCTGGTGATGACTGCCATCCTGGTGATAAATCATCATCTTCTGACCTCTAACCTTCAAAATAGTATTCATTCTTCAAGCACTCCTTGTCACCCTGTTTTGCAGATGGGTGACTGGGCAGGGTGGGAGTCAGTGCCTCCCTTTGCTGCTGGCAGTGGAAAATCCCCTCTGGTTCCAGTTCCATAACTCACTGATGTGTCTGGTAATGCAGCACCAGGCTGGCTACAGCCAGGACACCCCTGATCATCCCACACAGCTCCCAGTGTCTGCCTAGGTATGGGTATGTTTGGCTAGGTATGGGTTGTATGAGCACAAGACAAGGACAGGCATCCTTCAAGCATGAAAAACAGGGAAAACAGAATTCATCAACAGTTCAGCCCCAAACAGCAGCTTCCCCCAGCACTGAGGGTGCTGCTGTGCTGCAGGGAACAGCTCAGCTGCCAGTGCTGGGTGTCAAACCCCAGGCAGTGCCTCAGTGGCCTTCAGGAGTGGGGGTTTTATCTGGTTTTGCAGCACATTAAGTTCCTATGTTTATACAGAATATACTGACACTCTTTCCAGCTGCCCCCACAGCCAAGTTCAGAGCCCTCAGCTCCAGCCCTGCACCCCACAGTGACCCCACCCTTCCTTGAGGAACTCCTCACTTTCAGCCATCTCATCACTCCATGTGATGCAAACAAAAGAGAAAAGAGAGCTCAGATACTCCAAGGCCCCTTATCAGTGAATTCTGACTTCAAACCCTCATCATAAACCAGCACTGGATAGACCTTCAAGTAATGACCCACCAGACCACACCGTTCCCATCTTTAACTGCCATGTCCTTTCCACACTAACTCATTCAATTACTTTAAGATTAAAAGCACAACAATTAGCTGCCATTTAATGCTTTCAATTAATGCTATTTTATGAACAAAGGTATATGAGTAGTGGGACTGAGGAACAATTAAACTTGCTCATTACAGAGCACTGCAAGCTTGTTTACTGGAACTGTGTTAAGCAATCTTTCCTTTCTGCTTTAAAAATAAAAAGACTCATTTACATCACCCCCAACGGTCCAATTTCAAGCACACTTTTTAAGGCTAAGATTTTGAGGAAGAAAGCACATATTGCACTAATAGTCCTATGGCTCTGAGGATGCAAATAACAGGCACATTCTTTTGGTACCAGGGCAGGCATGTTTCCACCCTAATTGCCTCCAAAAGGACAAACAACAATCTTAACTTCAGGAAAATATCATTCCACTCTTTTTTTCCAGGTACTGGGTCTATATTAGGAAATAAAAAGCTCAAATTCTAGTATCCAGCCCTCAAAGCAATAAGTGCAAGTATCTCAAGCTCAACAGCCAAGAAAATTCTCTTTGAGTATCTCTCCGTTCCCCAGCACCCCTCATCTATCCCTGGGACACTCTCTAAAAGAGGCAAATATAAATGAATATATACATAAATAAAAGATCTATATAATACACATCACTATGTCAAAGAGCAAGGACAGACTGTTTTATTTAAGAGATAAAAGCTCCTTGACCAACTTACCTGAGGGAGCTCCTTTCTTCATGGACAGACCCCCACTAGAGCCCATGCTTTCCTCCCTCAGCTTTCTAAAGGGAAAGCTCAGCCCTGTCCCACACAGGTGACGCTCCCAGTGCCACCAGCTGCTCTCACTGTGCTTTCCCTGGTGAGGTGCAGGGGATGGGAACAGGGTTATGCATCACTACTGATCTCACCTGGACTCAAAACCCAAGGTAACGTCTCGTGCCAAAACATTTCTACCTCAAAGTCTTCCAATATTCAGAAGATTCAAACTACAAGTTCTCTGCAAGGCTGTTACCAGCTCAGATTGTGCAAGGAATTTCTTCGTTCTTGTGCAATACTCAAATTTCACAAACAAGCAGAGAACCACATATGGTCTCTCTACATGGAAATTGTGTCTTTCACTATCATCACAATCAATGCTCCATCCCTGGATGGATTGGAAGCAAGAGGCAGACACTCCATCTCTTAAATCTAATTTATTTTAATGAAAAAGAAAGCTACACCCATTTGAGACATTAAAAGAAGTGTGGCTTTGTAGCCTTGTGGTTACTGTGTTCTGTGAAATGTGAAACCTGAGTTTCCAGCTATATCTTAAAGGCTCTACGGCAGGGTACAACCAGGGTTGTATGGCAATCAGGTGTGGTAGAACCCCAGAAATTGCCTCCCAGGAAGACACCCTTGGCTTGCATCAGCACTGTCCTCCTCTTTACACATTTTGCCCTAATTCTGCACAGCAACAAAACCTGGGAAGCTCTTCCCATGGAGAAACCTTCATTGCTGCAGTAGGAAGGAGAATTAAATGCAAATGTCCCATTCCAGAGAGTGAAGATTGTAACCAGTATGATTTGACATAAAATCTGGTTGCAGCAGCATTTTCCAAGATGGCATCACTTGTTGGAGGATTTTTTAAACAGACATGGCTCTTCTAAAGAAATACAGATTTTTATTTTCATCATCCCCTCTGGTGCCTGAATCTCCCTTAGATTCATCTTAAATGTTGCCAGTTCAGCTCTGCATGTTCTGAGCCTGGCAGGAGCTCAGTGACTCCTCCTGGCTAGTTCTAAACAGCCTATTTGGATTAAATATTTGGAGTTCCTACCTACACATATCCATCCATTTGGGAAGCAAAAAAAGGTCTCTTGACTTGGAGAGATTTCTACCAGCAAGCCCAAGACTTCAGCCAGAACTGAGGGTGCCAGCATCCATTATTCAGCTCAGTGCTTTGTCAGAAATCAAAGTTACAGGGCCAGTTGCCACAAAGAACTGAAATCAATAGGATGGAATCTGTTCCTTTTCAGAGGACTGAACTCCAGTTAGTCTGAACTTCAGAACAGGCAGATTCTGAGTGAACAAGTACAAATAAATGCTGAAATCTCAGAAGATTGATAAGGACACATTCTCCATCCCACTGCAATTGAGGAGCTGTGGAGTTGTGACACCGGTTGGGGCCCTGTGCAGGACTGAGGTAAATCCAGGATAATAACCTGAGCCTTTAAACCTTGCTGCACATCCATGGATAAAAATAGCTCCATGTTCATAAAGAAAACTTTAGAAATGTGGAAAAAGCACTTCAGGTTTTCCTTTGCATGTGTCAGGGTGATGTGTTGTGATGGACACAAACTGAGAGTGAGCACTCAGATGGAGAGTAGAGGCAGAGGTGTGTTCCTTTCTGCTGTCTGCTCCCCATGGGCTGATCCCACAGGCTCAAAAGAGGGAGGGAAACATTCGGGGATGTTTACAATGCTGCGCAACTCCTTCAGTACCCATGGGCACAGCCCTGCTCCCTGGTGTGCACAGATTAAACCTCATTTACTGTGGCAGGGATGGGCACCAAGGACACCCTGCATGGACCAGCCCGACTCAGAGAAGCTGCCAGAACCATCCCATGGATGCAGCAGCTCCAGTCCTGCTTCCCAGTGCACAGCAGCTCATTTCAGCCTCCTCAGCTCCTAATCCAGGCATTCTGCACAGGTGCTCTTCGTCAGCCACTTCCCACATTTTTACATTGGCATTTTGTTGGTCAGTCCCTTAAAAATTTGTTCCAAGGATTTGGAGTGGGCTAAGGATGATCCCACTTACATTCAGTGGCATTCCTGTGCCCCCAGCCTGCCTTGGCATGAATCCCCCCTTGCTGCCCATCCTTTTGAGCCAGCAAAGCAAGGGAGTGGAATTCAACTGAAAACCTGATCAGATTATCCACTGAGCTCTTTCCAGCAGTGAGATAATAAGAGTCTGGAAAGAAGTTGGAGCAGTCTTTATCTTATGGGTATTTCAAAGGTGTTCCACAATTTTTCAGGCTTCAGATGTTTTTGATGTATTTTGCTGTACCATTTTGTAGTTTCTTGACTCCAAAACCTATCCAGATATTATATAGAGCCTCTTTTACAATGTAATAAAACAACTGAAATTTTCATTTACATGAACAAAAGGGTTCTGAAGCTGGTTTAGAGAAATCTAAAGTTTATCAGTAAAAAGTTTTCTGCTTCTGTACTTCTTTCTTTAGGGCTCAAGTTTGCAAATGGATTGCATAGACCTGCTCAGCTTTCAGCACTTAGCACAAGGATTTAAAACAAATGGCATTGCTTATGAGACAGAACAGAAGCAAATATTTGTGAGGTGAGGATTTACAGTGGCTTGTTTTCAAATGAAAAGGTTTTTGCTTTATTATTAAGTCTTTTGAATATTTAGTTTTGTAGTAAAGATACAGAGCATATGAAATGCAAGGTAATGCAGCATGTGATTAAGATGGGATTTGGATTTCATTCCAATGAGCTATACAATTTAGGCATTCTTATTCTAAGAGCCCAATTAGATATATTTCACACAAACAACAATAACCTATTTCACTTAGTGGCAACTTGTTTGTGAGCAGCTTACAGTTGAACTGCACTGATCATTTTCAGTCATTAATTTAGTCTATTCCAAGCATATTTATTCCTACAAACATTTTCTTTCCCCTGGTAAGTTTTTTTATTCATAACAGAAGAAAAGTGATCTGAAGAAACAGCTCACAGAGCCACATCCTGATATGATAGTCAGCAACATGAATTTCAAATTACTTTCTGTGAGAGTTCACTGCTGGATAATAGAGCCAGAAACTCCACAAAAATCTCCTGCCAATCCATCATGTAGGGAATGTATTCAGAAACTCCAGATAGGGAGCAATAAAAAGCCTTAAGATGGGGGAAAAATGCTGTCTCCTAACAACATACTGATGTTAACATAACAAAACCTGCTTTTCCCGGCAAGTCCATGTAAACAAGCACCTAAGCCAGGTATTTTTCCAGGCAAATGCCCCAGGCTGTGCCAGGAGCCTCCCTTGTCACAGCAGCTCCCACAATGGGAGGCCAGGCAGGAGCCTCCACGCGGAATTTTGGCCTTTCCTTGGTTCTCCCCTTGGCTTTTGGTCTCCCAGCCCCGGGAAAAGAGGTGCTGGGAATCTTTGGTGGCTTTCAGGGAAGGGGTGGGAGGTGAGACAGGCGGGCTGACGGAGCATGGCCGCTTTGCTGGCTGTTTTCTGAGCCCCCGGCCGGCTCTGAACCGCGCCGGGCTCTCTGGAGCTCTCCGCGCTCCCTGCAGGCCCGTTCCGGGATCAGCACGGCCAGAGCCCCTCACACTCGGGATTTCTCCCTTCCTGCAGCGCTGCTGAGTGCTCAGAGAGGGGAATATTGCAGCTCCTGCACAGCCCCATCCCCCAGCACATGAGGGAAATGTGGCTCCCATTACAGCGGGCTCTAATCCCGGCGCATTCCTGGTTGCAGACCCGCCTCCTCCCATCTGAGGCCGGGACCAGGAAACTCCTCAGATGGCCCTGATCAGCGCAAAGCTCCGTGTGACCCTCAGCACAAAAGTTCCCTGTCAGCCCCAGCCCAAAGCTCTCTGTGAGCCCCAGCCCAAAGCTCCCTTTCAGCCCCAGCCCAAAGCTCTCTGTGAGCCCCAGCCCAAAGCTCCCTTTCAGCCCCAGCCCAAAGTTCCCTGTGAGCCCCACCCCAAAGCTCCCTGCCATCCTCAGCCCCAGCCCAAAGCTCTGTGTGACCCTCAGCACAAAAGTTCCCTGTCAGCCCCAACCCAAAGCTCTGTGTGAGCCCCAGCCCAAAGCTCCCTGCCATCCTCAGCCCCAGCCTAAAGCTCCCTGTGACCCTCAGCCCAAAGTTCCCTGTGAGCTCCAGCCCAAAGCTCCCTCTGAGCCCCAGCCCAAAGCTGTCAGCCCCAACCCAAAGCTCCGTGTGAGCCCCAGCCCAAAGCTCTGTGTGAGCCCCAGCCCAAAGATTTGTGTGAGCCCCAGTCCAAAGTTCCCTGCCAGCCACAGCCCAAAGTTCCCTGTCAGCCCCAGCCCAAAGTTCCCTGTCAGCCCCAGCCCAAAGTTCTGTGTGAGCCCCAGTGCAAAGTTCCCTGTGAGCCCCAGCCCAAAGCTCCCTGTCAGCCCCAGCCCAAAGCCCTTTCTCAGCCCCAGCCCAAAGCTCCCTGTGAGCCCCAGCCCAAAGCTCTGTGTGAGCCCCAGCCCAAAGCTCCTTGTCAGCCCCAGCCCAAAGCTCCCTTTCAGCCCCAGCCCAAAGTTCCATTTCAGCCCCAGCCCTGGCATGTTTCCAGAGGCAAACTCTTGGACTGCGTGTTTTTCATTGCAGCTCACACCTGGTATTTGTTTAGCCCTGGAAGACACTGACTGGATTCCAGTAGAAGGAAAACACTTCTCCTTTGAAGGCCCTGGTGTAATTTATTTCACTATTTCTGGCTGGTTCCTGAGAAACGTGATCCATGAGTGAAGGACTGAAATAAGTTTGCTCCAATTTATCTGGATTTCCATTATGAAGTGTGGCACAGAAGGAGCAGGATTTCCAACTCATTCTGCTGTCTGTGTGTCAGCCAGGAAAAGCCATGGCTCCATGCAGATGGATCTGAGCAGCCCTGCCGTGGGGAGGCACTCAGGAAGGGAAGGGGCTAGCAGTGTTCCCAAAATAGCTCAGGGAAGTTATTAACATCTGTAAATTATGTTCCTGTTTCCCTGACAGCAGCAGCTTTGCTTGAGGATCTCGATGTCGCTGCCAGCGTAAGAACTTTAAGTGCCTGTTGCAGTGATCCCTTCCCAAAAACACATCAGTCACTAAAATAGGAGAGGTCTGAGCTCCCAGGTCAGAGCTTTTATAAAAATATACATGAAACAGCCTCCTGAGCCTCTTAATTCTGTGGAGCTGCAGCCTTTTATTAAAAAAAAAATAGGGCTGGATGAAAATAAAGATGTTTCCAACATCAAAAATGCACATCAGCTCTGTTCCTGCAAATTGTTTCAGAAGTGAATATCCTGGTGATAAAACAAACCAGCATATGATGAACAAAAAAAAAACTGCCCCTGATAATTATCAAATACCCCTGAGCAGCTCCTTTGAGAACCTTCCCACAAAGCACTTGCCCTTCTCCCCTCAGTGTGTAGAGGGGGAACTTTTTTACTTTTTTAAAACAAAACCAAAATCAGTAGCTCAAATGTGCACACAAGCAGGCATTGCCCCAGGAAACAGTTTTTTATAAAAGCAAAACCCACCAATATATTTTTTAAAAAACAGGGCAATAGGCACCATGAGAGACTGATAGGATTTGAGATCCAGAATTCCAGTGTTTCCCCAGGGAAGGGCACAGAGAGCATCCCTGTAGATGGGCAAGATGTCCCATGGACAAAGGCAGCACCTCAGCAGGAGAATCCTGTGTTTCCAGTGTAAAGAGGTCAGACAGACACATTTTCTACAAACTTTCTGCATTTTAATGTGTTCTCCATTAGCATTTTGGGATGATTTGTCTGCTATGGAAATAATTCATTTTTATGAAATTTGACATCTGTGATGAGAGGAATCTCCTTTATAGGCTTTAGATACTGATACATAGTTACATTTCTGTGGAAGAAAAACTGAGGGAAGCTAAGGAATTTACATGTTAAATCTGCTTACACAAATCTCTCTGCCTGCTGAAACAATTAATCAGCAGTGGCTTTTCTCACATATGAATGAGAAAGGATGCAAAGTCTGGAGCACTCAGTCTGGAGCCATAAGCAGCCTGCATATTTGAATTCCTTTTATTAATTGCTTTGTTGTGACACTTACCCCAGGAAAATACTTTGTCAGTTGCCTCTGTTGTAATTTGGTATCAAATCCACTCAATACTTTTTTTTCCTTCTTTTTAAAAAAAATCTTTTGTCAGGACCAAGACCAAGTTGTTTCTAATTTAGTGCTGTATGTCATTTGCAACAGGATCCTTCAAGTTTCCTCTCTTAATTCATGACACCTGGTTTTTGTTATTTTAAAGACAGCCAAGGACACTGGGGCATTCACTCCACATATTGTAAAAACTTTAAAAGGGTGGCACACAGATGTATATAAACAGAGGCAGAGAGTCTATTCTGTTCCTGAAAAAATATGATTTTAAAAGAGTTGGGAATGTGAGTGTGTGTCACATTGAAAAGGTGCTTTTTGTGTTTCTTTTTCTCCTTGCTCTGTGGTGTCAGGTCACAATTTAACATGGCTCTCACAAACATAGAAAAAATAATTTCAGCTGAATTTCTGGGGTCAGTGAGGGGTAAGAATCCCACCAGGAAGCAGCTGGGAGCCATTCCTGCCCCTGGCTCTGATGTTGCCAGAGTCCCCCTGAAAACTGCACATCTGGAATTTGAAAAGCCATCAAATTTAGTGGGACTAAATTCTTCTAAATTCATCAGTGATTTTAAGGTGAAGGTTTAAAAGTGTGTCAAGCAAATTTTGGGATTGGCCATGTCATTCATTTTACATTTTTTAATTATTCATGTCGAGGTCCCAGAATGAGCCCAGAGGATTTAGGAGAGCCTGGCAGAGGAAAGCCCCATCCTCCCCACAGAGAGATGCTGGTCACACATGTCCTGTCCAGTTTCACACTGCATGCCCTGTGTCCCTCCTAGGGCATTCTGTAGTTCATTTCAGCTGCTTTTAGAATTAGAATCACTGGGAGGAAAGGGAGGTGGCAGGCAATGCCACCTGCTGTGCCCCACTGTCCCATCATGGGATGTAACCCCATTCCCTCAGCATTCCCAGCGGGACCCATGCCAGAGGCCATGTGAGAACATCAGGGATGTGGGATGCCCTGTCTGACAGCAATAAACACACAAGACTGTCATGGGTGGACAGAATAATTTTGGAGAATTGAAGACATCTAATTGCAGTGTTACAGACTTTGATGAATTATTAGAAACAATATTCTGTGGCAATAAATCATTTTGCCCTCATCCAGCAAACGCCACCGCACCTCAATAAATCACTTGAAACACACCACTGTACAAAACTCTGAAGTGACAGAGTGGACATTTCCTGGGGTTTTGTTGCAGATGGTCACATCCTGCATTTCTGTGTCACTGCAAACACTTCCCAGCTTTGCAGCCCTTTGCTGGCCTCACCTTGGGCTGCATCTCCTGCATGGCTGGGTCAGAACAGCAACAGACCCACACCATTTAAAGGTCCTTTGTTTTCTTTTGTTATTTATTTTCTTTTATTATTGCTTCCTAAATAACAGGATTAAACAGAATCCCTGATGCTTGTGGCTTTCCTTATGAAAGGATTGTGGATTTCCTTATGAAAGTCCTTAGGGAAAGCCTTGAAGAAGGAAAAGAAATATAAATGATTCAATCATTTGAAGGTTTGGCCTTTCTTTGCTTGACCATGGTTTCACCCATCCCTTGCAAAGGGCTGAGCTCCATCATTCCAGCTTCCTGTCCCGTTCTGAGATTCTTAATCTGATTTTATGAGCACTACAGCATTAATATACCGTTGCTTGTGTTAATTTTCCCTTCAGTCACTACCTACAACATATGGCCATTATTTTCACACTGGCAATATTCAACAGAGGTAGAATTTGAAGTCCTAATTTAGGTATTTAAAGCTTGAAAGTGTATTTAACTTCAAACTTCATTAGTAGGCCCCTGGCCCTCAGTGAGTGACTGAAAATCAAAGTGGCTGGGTCAGGGATCAAGTTTCAGAAGTCAATTTTCCAAATACTGTTCTTCAGAGAGCGATACATCGGTATTAAAATGACAATTTGGACAATAGCCAAAGCCTCAGCTATTCTGAGTCCCACAAAAATGTTAGTTTATGCAAATCTCCAATAGCTTCAGTGCAGGAATGCAAACTTATATCAGCAGCTAAGAAATTAGAGAGAGACAAGGTTTATTGTGCTATCTGAGATACTTCCTTTCAAATTCTTGGGCAAGGAGTGTAACCACCTTCATCCCTAACATGGGCCCAGACTGGTGAAGGGAAGATTTTGAGAAGCAGAGAATAAGATGAATATTAAAGACATCTTACATTCTCAAGTGTTTTCCTATATTTCTCCCACTTTCTGCATAAAAACAATTGTGTGCTATGTAAAACCCCTTTAAATTATGGGTGAGTTGGTTATATAAGACTCCTGTAAAATGTACATAAAAAGCATAAAAGAAAAGAGAAAAATTCAAGTATAACAATTTTTCCTTTAAAGATCTCAGGCCAATAATTTCTGACAATATTCTGCAAAATCCATGTTGGGATAGCCAAAGTAAAATTGATGATCCCTAGAAAAGGCCAAAATCTCTTAAAAATTTATTGTGAATTAAGGAACTGAATTTGTGACCCATTACAAAACCTGGTTTTCTCAAAATATTCATCATCCAGGCACTGAAATAATTCTGAAAGTTTTTTCTGAAAATCAAAAGCATCTAAACTGTCAGATGACTTTTAACAATCTGCAAAACATAAAAATACCTTACATAAGCTGTTACTTTTTATTATTGCTTTTCCAGTAATTAAACTTGAAAGGGTATGAGGTACAGTCTAAAATGCAAAAAGAACAAAATTCATTATGGAACTACGAACAGACATGCCAAACCCAGAGAATTTTGCCCTTTTTCCTTAACTAACTATTAAAATATATTTAAATAGCTTTAATTATTCATATTGTTCTTTCAATGATTGAGAAAAACTTATTTCAACCAAGTTTTTTTTAATGGAAGGTAAAACAAACTCGGGTATTTTCACTCCAGGAGCTGCCAGCTGCTGGTGGGTGAGATCACATCAACCCCCAGCAGAGGAGCACAGGGCAGACATTCCTTCTACAGACACATGTATTGAAATTCTGTTTGTTTTGCAGTTTCATTTCCCAGAACTAAATATTTGAGAGATGTTTGTGTTGGTTTCTAAACAGCTCACAAAGGCCAGGCCTTGAAGGTTTCCAAATGGAGCCACAAAGCTTGTTGGTGATATTAATGTGTCATTTATTTTTCTTGTAAATAGTTATTATTTTTTGTCCTAGACAAATATTTGGATACAAAGTCTGCAATGCTTTTTTGTTGTGTTGTTTGATACTTTTAGCATTAGAATAACAGACCATGCAAGAAAATCAGCCAGGACTATCAAAATATCAAAATAATTGCAGTCACTGGATGATAAATTTGCCTCTGGTCTGATGTATAAAGGACACATCCAAATGTTTCATATTCAGGGGTATTATTTGAACAAAAATCACAGAATTGGCTGCCTCAAGATATGTAACACTTACCTGTCCAAACCTTTATCTCTTCAGGAATTCTGAAGTGGGTTCAAGCTCACACAGGATTCAGAGAGAACAGGCCTGGAAATGCTTGAGAACCAATATTTTAATGATGAAGGTGTTAGCCAGCATCTTGCCACTGTCATTGCAATTTTTCCTGGCTATGATTCAGTTATTGAACAGATTAATGAGAAACCCAAATCAGTTGGTGTTGTGCAGACTTAAACACACTTTCTCCAGCAGAAAGCAGGACAAGCAGTTCTGAACTATCAATTACTGTTAGACTTCCTTCATAGGGCTGCTCATGGAAATAGTAGAAACACATTAACTCATCAAAACCCAAACTTTGCACAGAACTTTCTGGTAGCCATAAAAACTCCTGAAGAGGAGAATTTCCCAGTGTATAACTCAGTGCCAAGACAGGACTAATTTTGAGGTACATGGGTGCATCAGTTGTTTGAATGCCAGCTCCATCCCAGTGCTGGAGTCAGACCAAACAACACACAGTAAACAAGAGAGCTGGATTTATTATTTCTATGATGCCATAAAGAGATGTTCTGCCTCCAATTTTTAAAAGATATTCTGGATGGTCAGAAGCACCTCTCTGTTGATATCATGTTCCTTCAGTGATATTAAAAGGAGGGAAAATAAATTCTTATTTTATATATACATATATATATATTACCTACACATTTAATAAATGCTTGCACACCACAAAGAAAAGCAGCATCAGCACACTGACTGGATCTACAGAAACACCAGGGGCAGCAGAAAGGGTTTTAGTTCTCAAGTTCCCAAGTCTCTCAGTAGTGTAAGAGGTGAACTCAGAAGGGGATGGGATGTAAGGACGGAGGCTCAAACCAGAGGATGATCTGCTCCATCATCCTGTCTGTAACACCAGCAAAAACAAACACCTAGACCTGTGTACAGCAGACACATGGTAGGGACATTTTCTCTATTTTCCCTATGGTATTTTCTCCCTATCCAACATTATTTGCATTTTCACCAGCAAGTGGCTGTTTCCTCTGTATTTGGCAAGTCTCTGTGTTTGTACCAGCCATGAGCTTCTCTTGAGGCCAAGCTCTCAGCACCCAGAGCATCCTGTGCTGCAGTTCTGCACAGCTCACCCACACATGGTGTGAACAAGTTGCTGGTTGGCTCTGATGTGTTTTTAACCCCTTTGTTCCTCTTTCCTGCTCATAAAAAGCTCTGAACAGTCAATCTCCACAGTGATCAATCCATGGGACACGTCCCTATCTCCCTCCCCAGTCCCAGTCATCTCTCCTGAGGCTGAAGTGCTCCAGCCAGCTTAATTGTTCACAGCCTCTGCGCCATCTCCTGCTTTTGATCATCCCTGTTTCCTTTTCCTGACCCTTTTCCAGCTGTGTGGGATCATTTTTGATGTGGCAGAGCCACACACAGAATTCAAGATGCTGATGAGTCCCAGACTTATAGAGCTGTGTCAAGAGGCTCCTCTGCTCTGTTCCCTGTGCCTTCCTCAATATATAATATCTGACCTCCTTTTTATCTATTACTCTAATAGATAAATCTATTGAATTGTCTGTCCTGAATTTCCATAGATTTACCTTGTTACTGAGAGGTATTGGGCAATATTTTCACTTCATGTATGATGTTTTCACCCTGTTAACCAAAATGGTCTCATCTACATTTAATTTTGTGTGATATCTCAAAGCCAAATCACAGAAGCCCTCACAAGATCTTTCTGCATCTCTCTGAAACCAGCCCTCATTAGGCAGGAAAGTCCTACTACTATAGACTGAAGACAGTTTTACCAAGAGGAGTTAAGATGGTAGTTGTTACAGCCATCCTAAAAACTGGAATGAGATGCTGGTTAATAAAGATAATTAAGGATGTTCACCAGGAAGACAGAGCCAGTTGAAAGCACGTGGAAAAATCTGAAGTACATTGAAATAAAAGAAGCAAAGTTTCTTCCTTTTGTTCTTCTATTTGTAAGGAAAAAATGTAATTTTCACAGTGGACTAAAGCACTGATACTTCTTCTGTTAGGTGGAAGTTTTCCACCAGTTATTTTTCCAGTGACAACCCATTTTCATTTCCCATCCTTGTCAGGAGACTGGAAAAGTTGTATGTGGACATGACAGTCTGGTCAGAGAGAGTAAACCAGATAAACCTTTCCCAGGAATTGTTCTGGAGAGTTTTCAGAAGGCTGAGAGAAAGAATTAAAACAATCTTGCAGCTGGTGCCTTGAACAGTTCTTTTCTCATAAGATGTTTACCAAAGGGTGTCTTCTTAATTAGCCGATTGTGTAATGGGGTGTTGATTAGGTGACCAATCAGGTCCACCTGTATCAGAATGGTGTATAAAAGAATGGGTTTCTAATAAACTCAGATTCAGCCTTCTGAAGAGATCTAGAGTCTGTGTGTCACCTCACCCCCATTCCTGACTCAAGTGGGACAGGTCTACAGCTCTTTCAAAAAGCTTATGACCAAAAAACCCCTAAAGAAACAAACCACAACACACACAAAAGCCCCTTTAGATGAGGGTAGCTCCAAATTCTTTTAAAAATTAATGCACTTGCCACTGTTGTTTCCTTCCCAGCCCTAGGGCAGCCTGGGAGGCTGCAGAAAGTGCAGTGCCAGTGGTGCAGGAAGCAAAGGTCACTCTGCTGCAGAGCCCCTGTGCCTTCCCTCTGCAGGCTGGGCAATCTGAGCTGAGCAAGCAGTGAGTGTCTTCAGGCTCTAGCAGCTGAGACAGGAGCTGCCTGGCAGCACTCAGCTCTGAGAATGCTTTAAAGGTGTTTCCATTCCCCTTCAGCACCAGGCTGGGTTCAGCTTCCACCAGCACCAGCTCTCTCTTGGGACCACAGAGCAGAGTTTTAATAAACTACTGAGTGTCCTGCTCAAGCACAGCCACACTTTGTACAGCAAACCTGGAAATCTGGTGTGTTATCAACTCCCACATCCCATTAAAGTGCAAATCTACCTTTGTGCCTCATCACTGCTGTCCCACAGGTCACAGGCCTTGAAGCCAACAAGAACCAACCAATACCCTGCAACCCCAAATATTAATGTTGGATGGATAATTTAATAATTGCTGTCTGCATCAGCATTGCAAGGGAATGCTGCCATCATCGTCCTGAGCCAAGGGAGGGCTTGGGGGAAACTCCTCTGAGGTGTGATCAGATTTGTTCCAGGTGATTGTAGCTGATATAGTTTATTTAATAAAATATCTCCTGTATGGTCAAGCAGGTAAAAATATGTCAGTGCAGTTAGAAGAACAGAAAAAGGAGGAATCCTTTTATAGCAAAATTTCTCTAGAAGCAAATATCCCACTGAAATATAACTGAGTATTCTGCCAGTGGGCACAATTCTGGATCATTAAACAGACAGAAATTAAACATCTCTAGCTAAAATTGAGCTTATTGTCTCTCCCAGCAAACCTTTTCCCTGAAGATTTCAAACAGATGAAAATGTGACCAGCAGCCAGGGATCACAGTGTGTTTGTACAAAAGAGATGAGGATATTCTGCAGCCTTAAATAATTTTACTAAATAGATGAAGATGGAAAATAAAGAATTAGAACCACTGTGAACAGCCTGAAAACATCTTACCTGTTTGAGAGGATCCTAATGACAGACACAGTCATTAGTTAAATTAGATTAAGGTACCAAGGACATCTCATGCATGATTTTATTGCTTACAACCAAATAGAAGTTTAACTGACAACCTGTCACTAAATTAGGCCAGTAGAGAATAAAACCCCAGCATGTGATGACACAAAATATTATTGTCTGATAAGGGGAGAAAGGAAAGAAAATAATAAATTAAAAAAAAACAACTAGTAAAAGCAAATTAAGCAGCCCCAAGTGCAGAAGCAGCCTCATGTCCTACGCTGCCTTTGGAAATCAAACTAATTTTAAGTTAGGGAAGAGTAATGTGTAAATTCTCCTGTTCTGGATTTGTATCTAAAGCAGCAGAGTCTTCTCTGCTCTTAGGGTGGAGCTGGAGCTCCTACCACAGACCCTCCCAGGTGCCAGGAGCAGCTCATTGTTCCCTTTCTGCATCCCTTTTTCCCTTGGGGCCCCTCTGGGCATGAGACAATGCCACTTCCTCCCAAAGAGACAGAGAGAGACACTAAAGACAAATCCCTCGTTTGATAAATGATTTAACTGTTGCAAAGGAATTATTATATTGATACAGAATGGAATGATTTCACCTTTTCACTACAAGGTTTAGTGGCCTTGGTGGTGCTTGGTCACGGGTTGGAGTCAGTCTTGGGGCTCTTTCCCAGCCTGAATGACTCTGGGCTTCTCTAGACTCAGAGTGTGTTTGTAATTCACACACCTAGAGCTTTTGGGAGTGCAGTCAACAAATCACCAATCCACAGCTCCCAAAGCACATAAAATAAAATAATAAAACACGAATAATAAAAACTTACATATTGTTTACCCAATTTGTTTTCAGTAAATTTCTCACACAAAATTTTTACCTTTTTCTGTGAAAAAACCCCAGCAGAGCTAAGGCTGCTGCAGTGCTTTGACTGCCAGCTCTGTATTACAGCACAGGCTTGGAACATTAGGAAGGGTTTAAGAGCTCTTGCAAAGATCACAGTATTAAGAATATAGTGAAAAAGGATTAATTTTGTACTATCTCTATCCTCTTTAAACTGTTTTTAATCAGTCACACTTTCTGTTCTTTCCATGAACCTGTGAAAGAAAAAGCCATCACAATTCTAATTAGTAATATTAGTATTGTGTTTTGTAATGCATATTCCACATTCTCATGGCCAGAATGCCCCAGAGCTCCTGTTCTCCAAGAAATCACAATTCATTTAATCACTCTGAAATTACAGACCACCACTTCAGCCCACTGGAAAAACATCCCTGGGCTTTGAGAGCAGACACTGCATAAGAGATCAGAGAAATCCCAACAGAGCAATGTGCTCACAGTGCCTGGGACAGGAGCTGACATCAGTTCCACCAAATGTCACCTAAGTTTGAGAAACTAATTAAGAAATCAGAAATGTTCTACAGACCCCCTCAGGAGTGCTCAAAAATTATTCTTCTGCAGTATTGGGATGAATTACTTCAGATATGTGCAAGTATACACCAAAAAATTACTTGTTCCAAGCAATAAATTATGCAGAATTATCAATCCATTGATAGAAAAGACCTTCAACCCAGATATGATGTCCAATTGTCCCTTCAGAACAAATCAAGCAAAGATGCTGAACTCCTGGGTAAAATTTAAAAACCAAGCAGCAGGAGTGTGTGTGCTGCTATACAATAATTTCATGTTTGCTAAGTAAAATCCTGTCTCCTCCTGACAAATTAATTCTTTGAAGTGTGCAAAGGAAGATGATGGCAACTGTGTTTCTTTGTTTTAGTATTGAATTCAGTTCAAGTCTCACTGAGCTTATCTTGGTGATTTTTACTGTTTTCTGACATTCCTGGTGCCCAGAACCTGACTTTGGAGAAACCAGTGTGGCCCCTGGCAAACCCATCACTGCAGGTATTCAGGGGAGCTCCCCTTGGATCTTGGTGCTGCATCAATTCATTAAAGCTTCTCGAGGTCCAAGCTGATTCTACCTGGTCCCTTGCCAGTCTCCAAAGCCTTTGTGGGTCACACAGGGGGCTCTGGGGGGCATCAGCTGCTGCTGAGCTGCAGGCACAGAGCTGCAGGCACAGAGCTGCCTCTGGGGCCTCCCTGTGTGCTCCCAGCACCAAGGGGCCTGATGAGGGCTGCAATCAATGCACTGCAGCTCCTCCCTGGTGCCTGCTGCAGCATCCCTGCCCCAGGCCAGCTGCAGGGATAAATGAGAGCTGTGGAGGTTCTGTGTGAGCAGCACTCACTGAGCAATCTCACCTCCTTGTTGTTTCATCATGGGCACTACTGAGAAATCTGTCTGATAACCACACCACCCCATATCTGCCTTTTCCCACTAGTTCCACCCCATGATATAGCTCTGCACAGGAAAATGCTGCCTCGTGGCAGCATTTCAGTTCAGTGTAACACACAGCTGAGGCTGGTGGTCTGTCCTAGCTGGAGGTTTTGTCCTGCCAGAATGTCAGGATTTTGGCCATTTACCCAGGAGTTCCCAGTGAAAATTCACTCTTCAGAAAAGTCACAATGACATATCCAGAATGCACTGGATTAGACATGAGGTGTAACCCCAAAATAGGTCAGTCCCAGCAGATGATGTGGATTTGCTGGTGATCCCAGGCAGCAGAGTGGGAGGTTCCCCAGAGCACGGTGTGGAAGCTGCAGTTCAGAGCAGGTGGCGTGTCCTGCCCGTGTGACAGCTGCCACCGCGCGTGTCAGCGCTGCCACCCCCCCGACAGTGACAGTGACAGTGACAGTGACAGTGACAGCCCCGCAGTGACAGCAGATAAAAGGGGTGCTGAAGATAATGCCTGTACTTAGCAGTGTGTGGAGACACTGGGAATTCTGCTTCTCCAGGCAGCCCCCAGTGCTTTGGTCCTTTCGTGCAAAGAACATTTTTTAGTAATCCATATCCGTTCATCTAATGCCACTCTGCCATCAGCTCTGTTTAGCTTCCAAGACATAGAAGCAAGAAAGAGACTGAAAGAAAATAAAACATAAATCCTTTATGTTGCCAAATTACCAATGGATGGCAAATCTCTGTATTTCAAAGACTGTCTCAGACATCCTTGTGTGAAAATATTTTCTTTAGGATTTTCCTGCTAATGTAAAGAACAAATGTAAACAATGGTTATCTGCTGCTGTGGAATGCAACAGGTCCACCTGTGATTGGCCCCTCTTGGATGTTTATAATTAATGGCCAGTCAAGGACCGACCTATCTCAGACAGATTCCAAGACAGCTGCCTTTGTTATCATTCTTTTCTTGTCTATTCTTAGCTTAGTTAGCATCTGAGGAAACCTGTCCTTCTTTTTCTTTTTAGTGTAGTTATAATGTAATATATATATATTGTAAAATAATAAATCAAGCCTTCTGGTCATGGAGTCAACATTCTTGTCTCTTCCCTCATCCAAGAACCCCTGTGAACACGGTCACAGAAGACACTAAGAATAATTAAGTACACTGTAAAAATGTCTGGCTGTTTCTACAGGGAGAGTTTTAATTTTGTGTTCAAACAAATGAATTTCAGGCTATTTAAAAGGGCCTGGAGTGACAGGACAAGGGGGAAAGGGTTCAAACTGCCAGAGGGCAGGGCTGGATGGGATCTTGGCAATGAGGAATTGTTCCCTGGCAGGGTGGGCAGGCCCTGGCACAGGGTGCCCAGAGCAGCTGGGGCTGCCCCTGGATCCCTGGCAGTGCCCAAGGCCAGGTTGGACACTGGGGCTGGGAGCAGCCTGGGACAGTGGAAGGTGTCCCTGTCATGGCAGGGGTGGCACTGGGTGGGCTTTAAGGTCCCTTCCAGCCTAAAGAATCTTCACAGAGCCACCAAAGTAGGTCCAGGTCAAGAGTAATTAGGGAAAGACCAATAACACAGATCCAGTAACTGCTGTGAATTCAAAAAGTAAAATGTCAGGATTTGAAAACCCCACCTCTGCAGTAAGAGCCCCCTGTGTGTTTGCAGATCTGTTCCTGCCCAGTCATTAGGAATTTCTCCAACACAAATGCAAAGACACAATGCAGGAAAGATCAGTTCATATCCAGAGTTACTTGATTTGCTTTGCTTTACTGCAATCAAGTTGAAAGCATTTAAAAACATCAGAAAATAAAATAGAAAATCTTATTCACTGGGCAGTGAGCACCTACGTTCAGCAGCTTTAGCACCACTCAGGCTTAACTGAAAAGTGATTAAGGTCTTGTTGCCATCATAAACTCAGTCTTACAGCTTTAAATAAAACGTTTGACTCCAGTAGCCTCTTAATGAAACCAGCAATTTCCTACAGAATGGAGCCATAAACGTGACAACTTTCCCTGCATTTTGAAAGATTATTGAAATAAAGCAGAAAAAATTAGGTTTTGTGGGTATCCAATATGACACTGACTGCTAAATAGAGAGGTTAAGTTTGCATAGAATACAGTGCTTCTTTCTCAGAAACACTTCAATTTAAGGAATTGAACTGGAATTCCATGCAGTGTCCATGTAAATAGCCTGATGAAGAGGCTTAAGAAGCCTGATACTTTTATAAATATTTTTAAGAAATTTTCCAAACATTTAGCTCATTATTCATACTAAAAGGAATACCACAGGGAATTATAGGAATGAATTTTTGAGGCCTCAGCCTTTCTTTCTGCTTCTGCTTCATATAGGAAGCAATGATTCCATCTAAAATAGTGAAAAATGGTCATTTCACATAAATATTAATGTACAGATATATGCTATATCTCACTATATGCACTCAGTGAGTTAATGGAATTAGCTGAATTTGTCAATACTGTTACTGACTACAGACAACACCAAAACAAGCAGAGTTTTAAAATGACACCATACCATGTAAGAGTCAGCTGTTTTGTGAGGCACCTTTTAGTGCTCTGTGATTTATCATACTGCAAGAGGCAAATTCCCATAAAATCAAAACCTCTAGAACTGTTTTCGTTCAAGCCACCTATACAAATAAGTCAAATGTCTGCCATTTAACAGTGGGGATCTTAGACAAGATAAGTGATGGCACTAGGCACTAACAGACTCTGTTAAAAACCATTAAAAATCACACACTTTTAATCTCAGGTTGGCACCTGCACAGGTCTGTGATCTCCCTGGTACCTTCCTTACCTGCACTCATCACCTGGGTCACTGCAAGGCCTCAAAACCTGTCCAGTCTTTGCATTGTTCCAGTACCAAATCATGCCCTGCTGTGACATTTCTCCTCACTCCACATAAATCAGGCAGAGGCTTGGCCTGACAGGGCTCAGATCCCCCTGTCTTGTGCAATCACTTTTATCAGCACTCCCCGCTCCTGCGGGCAGGGAAGGAGCTGCCCGTGCTCCCATGCCCCACTTAGTGCTCCTTGTGTCTGCCTGCAGAGCATCGACCTGCTGCACTCCTCCTTCCCTCTCCTCTGTGGATAAAAGAATGAACTTTCTATATCTGACACACACATGCTCTCCCAGAATAAAAAATCTGCAGTGGCAGGCCAAGTACCCTTGCCAAGGATAAATAAAGGAGCTGGTTATGCTCCTGCCACATCAGAGAGCTGCTGGGAAAGACATCATTGCTCCCCTTTTCACACCCTCAGTTAAACCTCTGCAGCCTCCCCTACCACAGCGAGTGCAGGAGTCAT
Organism: Molothrus ater; assembly: GCF_012460135.2. Taxonomy (NCBI): domain Eukaryota; kingdom Metazoa; phylum Chordata; class Aves; order Passeriformes; family Icteridae; genus Molothrus; species Molothrus ater. The sequence goes on from NC_050489.2 coordinate 839,639, forward strand.
CCTGTGAGTTTTCCTGGATGCTTTTGACAGCTCTGGCACTGCACAGTCAGCAGAGCAGCTCTCTGGAAAGCTGCAGTGCTGCCTCACAAGCAGCAAAGGTGGACATTCATCTTGGCTCCAATTTTCTTTGGTGCACAGGTTACAGTCCTGCTTTAAAGCTATAGAAATGTGAAGGGAAAAAAATAAATACAAGACTTTGATCATATTTAAAGCTGGCAGCATTTGCTGTGAGAGCTGAGTTCACTCTTAGGAAAATGGCTGCAGTTACCTGGGGCCAAAATCTGTTTATCACTGCTCTGCTGTGGGCACTGCTCCTCAGGCAGAGCAGCTCTGTCCATACTCATTTGAGCAAGGCTTTCCCTGTGTTTGAAGCACTGGACTTGTATTTCACGAGCCATTTTTAGCAGTTATGGAAGCATCTTGGGACTCTCAGACATTTTACAGCCCCATTACAGTTCATATCCAACAGCTGCATAGGCAAAAGTAGCTCCTGATTTAAAGGGCTTAAGCATTTTCCTCAGCCAAACAGGGATCAACAAGTTGGATGGGGTTTCACTAAAAATACTTGTCTGGCTATAGAGCAGATACAAACATATGTTGTTTGTCTGCAGCTAATTTATCCTCTCACTTCTGTAATGTTCCGAGCTCCCACCGGGCGAGGAACAGCCAGGGAGAAGTTAAATCATAATCACATGAGTAAATTATCAGTGACACCTCAAAGCAGTTGCAAACTGCCCTATGGTTTCAATGAACTCAGCTGCCTCGTGTCTGCATTAGTCAGGCAGCACCAATCAGTAAATTATTGCTGAGGCAACACCATAAATCTTCATTGACCAACAGTGATGGGGAATTTCCTGCAACGTCCCCTAACTGATCCCTGCCCTGGGATTTCATACCCCTGGATGGGAAGCACAGCACTGGAGCCGTGCTCTGTCTGTGCCCATTTCCTGCTCCTGGAAATCCATCAGCCCCTTGGTATCTCTGTTGGTGCTTGCAGACAGAGCCCAGCTTATGCACAAAAGATTAGTGGGAGCTCTTCCCAAGAAATGCCAGCACAGTGCTGATGAACACAGAGGTTTACAAAGCTCACACTCAGAGCCCTGGCCCAGCAACAAGGCAGTAAAACACTGCAAAATCCAGGTTTGGCCCCCTGCCATCTGAAAGTTCCAGGGGACATGAGGAGCAACTCACCACACTTAGCACAGCTTAACACTTGTTCTTACCACATTTCTGGCACATTCGGTGGCACAGCCTCTGCTGGGAGTTTCTGACTTCTCAGAATAATTTTGGGGAGGGTGAAATTATAGCTCATATGGTTGATCCAAAGTCGCAGCTATTGCTGGATCTGAAGATTTATCAGAAAGAAGATAAAGTGCTGAATGTCTGCCTACCCTTACAGATAATATATAATATGTAAAAAAAAAAGTACCTACTACTCCTAGGGCTCGGGTTATTTACCAACTGAGCACTTTCAAAGGCCCTTCCGAGGGATAAGTAATTCCCAGCACTCCCACTATGGCCTGATACATAATGTATAAGGTTATAGGAAATGTGTATTCATGAGACTTGTTTGGCTTTTGTCAAAAAGAACTGTGAAAAATTATGATGGAACAATTTTCATTTCTGACACATTGTTTTTATAGCTCATTCATGCCTGGGAATTGAGGGCTTTAGAATTGTGTCTGCTGCAGATGTTGCAGAGAGGAGAGGAGCTGCAGAGCTCCTTCCTCGCTGCTTTGTTGCTCCCAGTGACAGGAGACCTAAAGGAAATACTTTTCCTGACATGAAACAGGAAGAGTAAATCCCCAGGCTGCTCTCCCACTTTGCTGTGTTAGGAAAGCCATGGCACAGGGCATTGGGGAGCACATGAAAAGAAGTGTGTTTTTTCACCAGAACTGGCACGAAAATTTAAATTTCAATAGAGGACCCTGGAATTGTTTACAACAATAATGGTAACAATGATAACAATAATTATAATGATTTTAAAATTTAGGTAAAATATCATAGAGCTCAGTAGGCCTGGCAAACAAAGGAATATTTTCTTTTTAGACAGAACTTTTACTTAACTGCCTTCAATATGCACACTTACCCTTTTCACTGTATTTCCTTCATCCAGACATTTTTGTCTCTGGTTGCAACTGGCAGCATGACAAATTCAGTGGCAATTAAGGAACACAAAAATCTTTTAAAAAATCCAACTTCTCCTTTAGAAGAAAATAAAAATAAGAAGACAACAAAAAGCAGAGAACCCATTTAAATTCAGAGTTAGTTGTCAGATAGCTCAGATAGCTTTGAACCTTTTGTGGGGGTAGAAGTTCTGAAGAAAGGAGCAGCACTGGAAACCTTTCAGCTTTGGTCCCTGCCTGAGCCAGGCATGACCACAGTGGAATTTGAGAACTTCCCTGCCCATGAGTTTTGCCAAGATTGCTGTAACCAGACACAATTTATTTCACTGGAAAATGGAAATATCCCTCCTTTCCCTCTAATGCATGGTGTAACTATAACATTTAGTATAGTTTATTTGCTCCACTCTTTGATTTTGATTTCAGCGGGTATGAAGCCCCCAGCCCAGCTCTGGTGTCTCAGAGCAGCTCAGCCTGAGTGGCCCCAGCTGCAGCAGCCACTGCCCCTCCTGCAGGGCTCCAGCAGGACCAGCCCCACCAGAAGCTCCAGGCCTGACTTCCCCTGCAGGAGCTGCTCAGTGAGGTCCCAGCTGGCTCTCAGGGCTGCTGCAGAGCCCAAAGAGCAGGGAGGGCTTTGTCTCCCTAAAGGATTGCTTGGGCCACATTTCCTCTTTCCAACAGGCATTGCTTTCCCTGGATCAATGCATTGAATATGAAACAGGGTATTTTATGTATCACTCCAAGTGGCTTCTCATCCATGAGCCCCAATCCTGTCTCCTGGCCGCCCCTACCCTGTCCAAGGGAGGATCTGACATTCCTTTCTCCCAGCCCCAGCCATGCTGTACCCCACAAGCACAGCCAGCTGTTTCATCTCCTCACTGCCCCAAGCCCTCCCACGCAGGGCAGCAATTCTCCTGTCACGCCCCAAAGCCCTGCATTTCATATCATGAATGTGATCCCAGCAGCTCTTCTACTCCCAGACAACTCACTCCTCCTACACAATTGTCCATTCTCCTTCCTGCTGCTGATTTCAACTTTAGCATGAGCAAACTTCTCTGCTGTGTTCCCACCTTGGGTTCACACCACTGAAAAAAGGACTTTTGTGCTCCCAAGCCCTTTATTTCAAGAACTCTGTGTCTACTCTCATGCAGAGCTCTCCCTGGCTCCCCATCTGTCTCTGAATTCACCATTTAGATTTGGTCAGCTGAAGGAACATTTGCCCCCAGTGCAGCCAAACCAGCTTCCCAGGGATAGGCACACCAGAAAGTTTCTGCCTCATCTTAGAGATCAGATCGATCTACTCTGAACTGCTTTGCATGGCTTTGTACACCACTGTCTTCCCCTCCATTTCCTTCAGTGTTTGTTCTTTAACAACACCTGGCCAGTCAATCCCTCCCTCCTTTTTAATATAAAATATTAATTCTCTACTTTCTGCTTCTGCATCATATCTAGTGATAGCCATATCTTTATACACATTGCTACCAATGTGTATAAATTGCTACCAACCCTTTTACTCTCCTGTCTGGATTATGCATTATCCTCCTTCCTCAAACCCCAGGAAAACACTGTTTCTTTGATTTTGCCTTTTTTATTATTATTTTTTTCTTTTTTTTTTTTACTTTTCTTTTTTTTTTTTTTTTTGGCTTTGTCTCCTGCCAAAGCAAATTCCTGCCCAGTTACAGCCAGGAGAAGATGGATGTCAGGATGTAGTTCCTTGCACTGATAAAAAGGGATCTTGTGAACACCTGTCCAGAACCAAAGGGCTCCTCTCCTCTCCTCTCCTCTCCTCTCCTCTCCTCTCCTCTCCTCTCCTCTCCTCTCCTCTCCTCTCCTCTCCTCTCCTCTCCTCTCCTCTCCTCTCCTCTCCTCTCCTCTCCTCTCCTCTCCTCTCCTCTCCTCTCCTCTCCTCTCCTCTCCTCTCCTCTCCTCTCCTCTCCTCTCCTCTCCTCTCCTCTCCTCTCCTCTCCTCTCCTCTCCTCTCCTCTCCTCTCCTCTCCTCTCCTCTCCTCTCTTTTTTGTTTCCTTGTGTTCCCTAGAATGTTATCTCTTAATTCAAGAGGTTAATAAAGCAGGACAGTTTTTTATTCTCCTGGCTGATAGGGATCTTTTCATCTCTGAATTTTGAAAATGTGAAAAAGACACAGCAATGAGAGAACTTGGAGGGAGATTACTGTGCCAGCTTTTTCTCATCTGCTGCCTCAGGCACTCTGATGTTTATAAAGAAACAAAAGTGGAAATATTAAGTTTCAAGAGAGCAGTGACAAAGCCTAGGAACTATTTCTGTAATGGCATGGTTCAGGAGGCACAAAGACATTGAGTCTTAGCTAAACAGAAATCTGGGGAGTCAAAGACATCTTAATTAAAAGTTCAGTGTAAACAGTGCAATTATTAACCTTCCCAAGGAAGAGGCAATAAACAAAGGGAGCTGTTCTGGACCTGCCTGTGTGGTGCTTGGATTCATTGCTCTGCACCAGCCAAGCTGGGCTGCTCACAGAAAACTACATAAAATTAGCTGGCTCTGCATCACTGTGCTTGCTGTAATGCTCTAGGAATTAATTTTTAAGTGAAAAACTAGAGAAGTTTTTTTTAGGCTTTGCTTTGTTAGAGACAGAAAGCAAAGGCAATCACTAGTCCACTGCCATTTCCATGCTCTTAGCTCATATATTCAGTTTATGGAGATAATTAATGCATGATTATTGAATTCCTTTAAAAATTAATAAAATCATTCTAAATGAGCCTTTCTCAATGACTGTTTCACTTTATAACCTGCCACCACTGATTCTCTTGCTGTTCTTTTTGTATTCAATAGCTTTCAATTTTACAATCAGGTTTTATCAAATTCAAAGGTTGGTCCTTTTATATTATTATTATTTTTGACTAATACATTGGCATACATCATTCTCTTAAAGCAATACAAAGCTATAAAGATGTAAAATTCTTTGGGGAAATCCAGTCTGGAAACAATCATTTAAAAAAAAATCTATTTTATCAATTGTTTCAATTATTGTTTCAATTATTTTTGACTAATACATTGGCATACATCATTCTCTTAAAGCAACACAAAGCTACAAAGATATAAAATTCTTTGTGGAAATCCAGTCTGGAAAGAACTCCTTTTAAAAAAATCTATTTCATCAATTGTTTCAATTTCTAGTTAAAACCTGAGTAGATTTTAGGAAACTTTTGCCAGATCACAGCAAAGTGTTTGCACTGATAGTCACAAAGTTCAAAACCATAAAAGTCAAATTGTTGTTTTTCCATTTGGTGCAAAAAGAATCAACAGCAGGGCAACAATATAGCCAGTGAGATCTACACTTTGTTTGATTTAAAAATTAAAAATCTCTCTGAACTGCTCCTAAAGGCTGATAATAACACAGACACAACTCTAGCAATATCTGCATTTTTCACACTAAATTCCCACTGGCTGGAGTCTAAGCTGCAGCACAACTGCAGGGCTGCAAGGATGAGTTTGGAGCCTGGGCCAGTTGTGCTGGAGAAGAGAAAGTGCCCGAGGGCCCAGGGAGCTCCGTGGAAGCAGCACAAAGACATCAGCAGCTGAGTGTCATCGCTCTCAGCTGTCCCTGCCAGCTGTGACATCTGTGACATCTGTGCTGGGGCTGGGAACAATCCCCTGGCCCTCTTAGCTGGATGCTCTTTTCAGGGAACATTATTAACCAGGAGAAAACCAACCCAGAAACAAACCTGACACAACATTAATTGAAGCCTAGTGATTTATGTTTGTTTTCTTTTCATCCAGACCAATTCAATACCTTTCTGAATCTTTTATGATGCTTGTTATAGCCTTTACACCAGATTTATTTCCTGTGCTATCCTCTGAATCATCCCAAATGCAGATGTATTTGTTTTTAAAGATTTTGCTGAGACGTGGAAATATTTTTCCCTTTCTGTAAAGGCTCCATAAGCATTCTCTTAAATTATTCTTTGCACAAGCATACAATGACAGCTTCTGCTATTACAGAGTTCAGACAGGTTAATTTTTATCTGCTCCTGTGGTAGTAAAGGGAGAAAGTACAAAACATCATCTCCTCCTTCTCTTCCAAAGGCTGGGAGGACAGAGAAACCGTGCAGCATTCCTGTGCAGCTGGAGAACGATCCCTTGGGAGAGCACCAAGGACAGAGGGGTCTCTGAGGTGATGTGGTGGCATCTCATCCTTCAGCTGAATTGGAAAAAACTATTCTGCAAGATATATTGGAAAAAACTATTTCTGCAAGATCTGTCAGGTCTATAATTTCCCAATCACCTCTCCTAAAGCTTGGTTCAGTAGGTGTTTATGAATGACTGATTGCTCAGCTCCAGTGGCAGTTCCTTTGATGCAGGTTTTGTTGTATTTCTCTGAGGTTGTTCATGTAAAGAAACTAAGAAATTTTTCTAGTAGATAAAATTAAATAATGGCAAATATTAAAAATATCCTGTGCCTGGCCCTTTCTCATCAGCTTTAAGATGAGGAAGCACTTTTTATGTCAGTTTGATGTTTCAGAGGAGACAGGTTGTCTTCTTGAGAGCTTCTTGCTAAAGACATAATGCTTTTCAAATTAATTGTCTACAATTTCTTCATTTTACAGCAGGAATATCATAATGCATAGATAAAGCATAGCTTATTTAATTATACTAACTGGAGATGAGCACAGAAAATATTCTTTAACTTTTCTGGTGTATCCAGTCCCAAAATAGTCAGGAACTGCCCCTCAGTGACAGAGAGGTGCCACCAACAGCAACTCTGTGATGAGACACAACCTTTCCCTGAGCACTGAAGTGTTCCCTTGGTTCAGAACAAGACTCAGAGTATGGAAATCTCTTCAGTTTGAGTTTTCATGGAGATGCTGTTTGCTGCTGGACAAGCAGCCCTCAGGACAGCTGAGAACAAAACCAGTTCAGGTAACACTTCCAGGAGAGCAGGTGAGGTGCCCTGCGTGGGCAGGCTCACACAGAAATACCCTAAAAAAGGGAGAAACAGCCAGCAAAAAGTGTAACACAATTCAGGAGAAGCTGCAAATGCTGCACTGTGGCACCAGTTGATGCCTAACCGCAGAGTGGGGAGCAGCAGGGGAGGATGCAGAGCAGCTCAGGGGCGCGTGACGAGGGGTGACACCAGGAGCAGGAGCAGCAATCCCGGTGCTGCCCCTGCCCAGCACGTGGCAGACCTCAGCTCTTTTCTCCCTGAAGGAATGCTCAGGCCCTGGGATGAGCTCAGGTGGTGCTGGCAAAGCCAAGGCTGGGGTTTTGATCCCTGGTTGTGCCATTCACTGGAGATGGACTCCATGATCCTTGTGGGACCCTCCCAACCCGGAATATTCTGTGAACTCCACGAGGATAAGCTGCCAGGGAGGGCATGGAGCCACCATCTCTGGGAGTGTCCAGGAGGGGTCTGGATGTGGCCATGGGGATGTGGATTTGGGGTGATCATGGCCCTGCTGGGCTGATGCTTGGACTGAAGGATCTCTAAGGTCTCTTCCAGCTTTGGTGACTCCATGCTCAGATCTGGGCACCAATAACCACAGAGGGAATGCAGTGAGGCTGACCTAAAGTGATAATGCATTTTCCACAATTCTAATCCCAAATTGCTGCTCAGGCTGTTTCCCACAGCAGACTGAACTGTTATTATACAATATATAATAGGATGCCCAGTGCTGCTGTGCTCCAGAACACAGCATTTTTAATAAACACAGGCTTTGGACAACAGGCTTGGCCTTTCAAATGTCTACCAGAGTGGACAGGCAGAAAAGCCAAAGAGGGTAACAAAAAGCCCAGCATTTTGCAAAACAGCTGAAAGCTTTGGTTATTTAATAAAATGTTGCTTCACAGTATATTCTGTGGATGTGGAGACACAGGTAGTGCCTCATGATACAAAGTTTGATTGAAATCCTATGTTCTACACAAAACCCCCCCATTCCTCTTCTCCAAAATAAAAGGTTTATAATCAGAAGGTAATCAGAGAATGAAATCATGTCAGTAGGATTTGCAGATTCCTCTCATGTCTACAATGAGGAAATACAGCTGGAGAGGGGAGACAGAGGAAACAGAAGTTCTAAAACATGCAGAGCACCTTTTGTTCCTTTCTGCAAACTCTTTGGGTTCTTTCAAACCCTCTATTGAAATAAATTAAGTGGATCCACAGGAGTACTTTAGCTCCCCAAAGGATGTTTTCAGTACAATATGTTCTACCCTCATGAGTCACCCTGTGCAACCCACAAAGCCCTGCTCTGGTGGTTCAGATGTTGGACATCCCTCTAATTTATCTTTCAAGAAATGCTTCAAACTGTTTACGGTTTTGTGGTTTTATTTGCAAGCCCACATTTTGCTGCTGCAATCCCTTCCAGGCAAAAGGAGGAGCACAGGCCACCAGAAAATCTCTGAATTTCCTTGCACTTGGTGGGAGCTGAGGGCAGCAGGAACCTCCACGGCTGCCAGGGATGCAGCTGGGAGGAAGGCCCTGCACTCCCAGCTTGCACACTGGGTGTAAGCCCTTTTCTCACAGCTGCTCCTGAATTCACAGAGTAGGAGGGTAGGAGTATAAAGCCTTTTAAATTATTAACATTTTCAAAGCCAATATAACTAACAGAAACAGTCCTCCTTTTGTTTTCACCATCAAAATAATATATTTTCACATTATTCCTCTAAACTACGCACAGTCAGTGTGTAAAATATATTGAATAGAACGGTGGAACATGTAGACTGCAATAAAAACCATCTTAGGTACAAATTAACTCAATATTTATCTCATCTAATATGCAAATCAAGACAATGTATTCTCATTAACATCAGCTCTGCTCCCTTTAAGCTAAAGCTAAATCTCCAGCCAGAGCAGGGAGAAAAAAATGATCTGTGGCTGTGTGTGAAGCCAATGAGGGGTGCTCATGGGCAGCTCAGCTGGGGCCAGCAATGCCCACAGCCCAGCAAGGACACACACCTGGGGCACCTCAGCACTCATAAAACACCAGCCCAGAAGGGCTGAGCTCCAGATAACTTCTAAAGGCAAATGGAGAAGCACACATTGAGCAGAAGCAGGTTTGACACAGCCCTTGCTGTGAAGCTGGGAAGCAGCAAGAGGGGTTTCCAGGAGAAAGGACGTTTTATAAGCTCAGAAATATTTCACTCACTGCAACCAGTGCATCGGCTCCGTGGAGTAACTCTTATTAAAGCTGGTTTAAAATCACACGGGTTTCTGTTCAGAATGATAAGAAAACCCAGCCAAAACAACCTTAAAAAAATCAACCAAAAAGAAAAACAAACAAACAGAAAAAGAAAAGAACAAAAAACAACAACAAAAAAACCAACAACAAACCCAAGAAAACATAAGAATCCCCACTAAAAGTGCACTTCCAATGAATGGTGCTGCCCCCTCCAGCCTCCAAAGATGAGTGTGATGGCTTGGTTGCTCTGCTAAAGAGGACAACATAATGTTATTTATTAGCCAGTTTTAATCCATCATTGTCCTTAACGATTGCCTTTGATTAGCAGTCTGAATTCTCCCACTTGCACACAGCCGAGGCAACGAGCAGTGTGGCTCGCAGCAGCCTTGGGGAACTGGAAGGTGGAAATGTTGTGATTCAGGACTGTTCTTACTTTCCACGTGGTGCTGAGAGCCTGACGGGTCAGCAGCAGTGGGAGCTGAGCAGGGACAGCAGAGGTCACACTGCAGAACACGGAGAAGACAGCGCTGGCTGAAGGGAAGGGGAGCAAAACCTCTGCAGCAGCTTCTGCAGAGAGCTCTGCCTCTGTCAGGGTAACACCAGAGGAGCCCCTCTCCCTGAGGGCTGTTACCCCCAGCAAGGGATGAGCAAAGCCCGAGGGGCCTGGCTGGGAGGGCAGGGACACCCGGCAGGGCTGAGCCTGTCCCCGCTGGGGCAGCTGCAGGGCTGGCCAGGGAGGGACACAGGCAGAGCTCTACTTGAGAGAGGACCCAAATCCAGCTGGTCTAGAAGCCTTCAAACATCTCCATGGGCTGCTCCCAGGGTGGATTGGCCAGAGGACACAGCTGGGCCAAGGGCTGGCCAGGGGCTGTGACACCCAGGGGGATGTGGCACGTCCAGGGTCAGTGCTGCATCTCCCACCGTGCCACAGAGGCTGCCACACCACCAGCAGATGAGTGTCCCAAAGTTTCAACCCTGAAACCAGAACTGAACCCACGCAACCTGTAATTCAGTGGCAGTGACTGATCTGTCCTGCTCCAGCTTTTTTGTTCTTATCAACCTCCCACCTGCTTTACTACTACTACTACTACTACTATTATTATTGTTATTATTACTACTACTACTACTACTACTACTACTACTACTACTACTATTATTATTATTATTATTATTATTATTATTATTACTACTATACCATTATTATTATTAGCAACAACAGGCATTTGCAGCTCAGGTCCTGGGCTTGTTCACCCCTTACACCCTCCAGGGCTGGGAAGCTCAGCAAAGCTGCCCCCAGGAAAAGCATTTGGAAATGCAGCTTTTTCCATATTGTCCATGCAATGAGAGCACCTTCCACATCCTCAGCTAGGGCTGGGCATTGCTGCTCTATTTTACAGCCAGGGCAAGCCCAGTTCCTGCACACAAACCTGGGCAGTCACTCCAGTTTATCCCCCAGGAGCAGCACAGGGGTGTGGGGCACATCACCAGCTCTCCCTGTTTATTGGGAAGCTGTCAGGAACCCAGAGCACCAGGACCAAGAAGAACGAAAAAAAAGCCATGTACAGCTTTAAACCCAGCAGCATTTTAAAAACCTGACAGTGCTTTTATGGTTTATAAATCCATTTTGTTTTATTTTCCTTCGTCCTATTTGTGGCAGACTCATGTACTGCTACTAAAAATTCTTTTCAACTCCAGTGTTTTCCCTTTGCAGTATAATCTTGAGGGGGGAAAAAAATCACTTTTCACATTACTGAAAAGACATCTAGTGCATTTTATAGTCTCCAGCACCTGGGAAAAAAACATAACAATTGAGTGATATGACATTTTTGGGAGAACATGAAGGCAATCTCTAAATGAGATTTGAGCTCTTAGGCAGCTTTAGCACACTCTGATACTAATCTGGATCAGATCTTACTTCCAGGAGTGATGTGAATTCAAAGCTAGGGCCACTTTCCAATTATAACAAGGTAACAGGCTGCTTTTTCCAGGTAACTGGGAGATATGCACAGGTCCTGACCCTCCAACATCAAGCTTTTCAGGTAAAAACCTCCATTTAGATCTGTTTTCTAATGTAGTCCAAGTTTTGATTTTCCCCCTGCCCCTGTAAGCCCCCAGGCAGTGTCAGAAATTGCCTGTCCCAGCAGATCCCCTGCCCTGGCCCTGTCTCAGAGCTGTGCCTGCTCCCTGAGGCCTCTCTGGGGTCACCACAAACCCTTGGCCAGGCTCCTGTCCCAGCTCTGGGAGCTCTCTGCTGGCTCCTGCAGCATTTCCACCCTCTGACATTCTGGGGATCCATCCCTGTGCTGTGTCAGGAGGAAATTCCCCCTTTCAGGACTGCAGTGACCCCACAGTTCTCTCCATGGCCACTGCCCTGGTGCCCACCGCGGTGCCCATGGCCAGGAGCCCTGTGCTCCTCACAGCAGGAGAACATCCCAATGCCATCTTCAATCTGGAGGAGCAGAGCACTGTCTCCTGTGAAAACCTCCCCTTTTTACACCTGGCTTTTACCTCTGGAAATGTCTCTTTAACTCATCAAATGTTGAACCCATCCCCTGGCTCTGGAGAGGGAGCCTGGTGTCTACCCAGGGTTGCACTTTAGAGCTCTGTACTGAAGGACACGAGACAAGGCACCTGGAAAAGCAGGAAAAAGCAAACCAGGCTTCTCTCCTGGCAGATGAAATCCAGCCACACTTACAGTAGCATACAGAACACATCCAATGCAGTCAGGCATCTAAAAAATGTGTGACAGCAGTTTGGGAGCAATGCAGAAATGCAGGTGTCCTGTGGAATGAAGCCAGAAAGAGAAAAAAACCCCAGCAAAACAACCCATGAGTTCCTCAGTTCAAAGAAAAACACTGGATTTCTTGAGGAATCCAAAGTTTCAATTTGTTATTTTGTTTTTGGGTTTTGTTTTGTTTTGTTTTGTTTTGTTTTTTTCCTGATGTCCAAGTAAACTCTGGAAATTTGTATTTACCTCCTGAGTTTTCCAGTTTTTCAAAGTCTGTGTTTTCAGCTGCACAACTTCCAATTTGCTTTGGAAGTGAAGTTTTTTTTTGTTTTTTTAGATACTAAAATCAGCCCTACTGAGCAGCAACAATAATGAGGATGTCTTTATATAAACCCAGATTTCTTTGTGACAGACATGATGGAAATTAGCAGTTGATATGCATGTAACATTGTGTGTATTGGCATTAAGGAAGCCCAAATCAATGTGCAAATAGGGAATATTTGTATACAAACAATCACACTTGTTGGCTTAGGAAAATGACAGGCAAATAACTGAGAGATCCATTTTCCTGACCTTATAAAAATCACAGAGATTTCAGAAGACAATTTCTCTTCTGGATTCTTTTTGTTTAGTGTATGACAAGAGTAATAGCTTACAAGAAATGAACTGATCAAGCTACTTGCCTGTAAAGAAGATTTCCTGTGTAATTAAGGGAAGTCTCCTATGCTCAGATATCACCCTATTAAATGTGACATGAAATGTAACCAATAAATAATTAAGTCTCTGATTAGTTATAAATAAAAGATCAACAATATGATATTTTAAGAGCCACAATCAATTATCAGTATTAACTGGTAATTACTTAGAGATTAACACATTTAAAAATTAAACTAAAAGTTCAAACAGAAAAAAAAAATCTATTTGGAAAGGGCATGATGAAGGAATTTCTCCCATCTTGTGCAATCTGTGACTTGTATCCCATATATTTCATTCCTGGGTGAGCATTTGTTGGCTTGGCTGAAGTGATGAGCTCTGCATGGCAGGAATGACAGGATGCAGGGTCCAGCTCCCCACATCCATGAACCCTGGCACAAGGAATGCCCTTCACAGGAGGCAACGTTTCAGTACCTACAAATACTTGTCAGTGATGCAAAATGGCTCCTTTCTCATTAACTGCTGTCACAACAACACCAGCAGCTCTGAGGTGTCTTCCTGAGCAAACTGTTCAACAGCCAGAGATCAGAGATGCTCCAGACATCCCCTCCCTCCTGGCACAAAGGCACAAAGAGCTGGAAGTCACTGCTGATTTTGTGTTCCTGGGGATCCACAGCAGCAAGGTCCAGCTCTGGTGTTTGTTTCAATGAGGGGGAGCACATGGAGAAATCTCTGTCACCGTGATCTTTTCTGAAAAATCCCTTCACCAGGATTTCTTCTCCTGGCAAGATGAGAAGCCTCAGCTTCTCCATGTTTTGCTGCTTTGGAATGTGATTTGGAGAATTGTTTACCCAGCATGTGAATTGTTTTAATTTAATGACCAATCCCAGTCCAGCTGGGTCAGGACTCTGATCAGTCATGGGTTTTTATTGTCATTCTTTTCTAAGCCTTTTCTCTATTCCTTTTAGTATAATTTTAGTGTATCATTTTCTTTTAATATAATACCATAAAATAATAAATCAGCCTTCTGAGAACTTGGAGTCAGATTCTCATCTCTCACCTCATCCTGGGGACCCTCACAACATCACCACAACAATCCCACTGCTGCAGATGAGTTAATTGTTGTATTCCACTGAAAATTTGTGTTTGGTTGCTCTGGAAAACCAAGTTCCAGCATCCATGGACTCCTGCATATTCAAGTGTTGGGTGAAATATCCAACAAACCAAAATATGCATTTTAGTTTGCAAGAAAACAAATGAAATTATTAATTAAGTACTTTCATAATGCATTTGTTCAATCTACTCATAACATGCAACAAAACCTTAACTTCTGTTATTTTCCCATACTAACAAAACTTAACCTAAACGAAGGTGTTTGGATCTATCTGCTTGTCTTACATGAATTAACACAAAATGACACACACACACATAATTACCACTCTCTTTTCTCCCTAGCTCTGCAATCAAAGGAAAAAAAGCCCAAAAGAGATGCAAAACCCCAGTACAGGGTGTCAGGCATGGTGATAGTCCAGCTGTTGGCCTCCCATGCTCCACATCTAAATTGCACAGCACCAGGAAAAGGCAGCAGCATCAGCCACAGAACAGGAGAGTTTCAAGTTAGATGGACTGTGGGCTGGAATTATATTGAAATTATTTTTAAAAATAAAATTTTATGAATGGCTCTTTTCAGGAAGAAATGTTCTTTTCTCTCAGTAGCTGAAATAAATTCAGACATCAACATCTGCAGTAATGGATGCAGACAAATGAACACTATGTACTAACAGCCTCCAACAGAACTGATTTCAGCTGAACCTAATGCACAATAATTCACCATGTAATTATCTAAATCACAGGATCAAAACCCAGGGAGAAGAAATAGTAACTTTTAGGAAAAATAAATACATACGCAACAACACGCACAAAGGGTGCCTTAGCATTCTCCCATCTAAGGACATGACCTAATGAATTCCATCCTAATGATAGGCAATACTTCCTCCAAGAAAAAACTTCTTTGCATAATGAGATGTTGGAATTTATGCTCCTTTTAGCTGAGACAAAAATGTCCCATGAAGGCAGCTGGAGTTTCAGCACTGCCACGAGTTGCCAACATCCACACCGTTGACTCTAAATGTGCTCAGCTCTTTTGAGTGGATTCTGTGTATTGATCCTGGTGCTCAGAGGCTCTGGTGCTATGTATAGCACACATGGAATGTGGTCTTCCTCAGTGCTATTTCTGCACACAGCTGCTGAGCAGAACTAATACATTTAACTGATAAATACATCAAAGGGAGTGTGTCTAAAGCAATAAACATCTTCTGTGGTGGTGGTGTTTATGCACTGCAGGAGGTGTTTTGCTGAGCACTGTGGCCCTTTGATGCACTTACCATTATTCTAATGAAAGCATTAGTTGATCTGATTGCTTTTTAAACACCACTGCTGTCCACCATGGCTCCATTAGACAAAGCTGTGTTCATTAACGGAATGAAGGGCTTTTCCTTTAGGCCTGGCTGGGTTTGTTGGAAGCATGGCTGTCACACCACAAATCCAGCTCTTCTGTTCTCCTGAACTCCTTGTACTAAGGTTACTACTGGGAATCAACAAATTTGTGTTTCTACACCTTACACCAGCAGGCTGACCCTGAGCGTTCCTGTCATTACAAAAGATTAATCAGTGCACAGAAAGAAACTCCTTTGTGTATTTATCTCCCTGAAAGAATTCCCATAGTTTCCAATAATTTCTGTTTATTAAAGCTCAATATAAATACAAGCCTGGTAATATGTTTCTGATCAAACTCTAAATGTTGCAAACCAGCCTCAGCACACCAACGTAAGCAGTGAGTGTGTGTCCCCACAAACACCTGCTCACGCATAACATTTGGTGATCAAATATTCATGCTCAGACTTCTAAAATTCCAGTGCTCTGCTCATAGTCAGGACTTCAGGAATGACACCTTCAGCTTCTGAGGAAGGAAGTTTAGACCTAACAAAGTACTTTGCTTTCTGAAATTCTGAAATTCCCTAGGTTTTTCTTAGAAGTCTTGAATGTTGGCCTGAGCAAGCGTCTTGTTCTGGAAATGATGTTTGTAAGGAACAGCAGATCATCCCTCCTGAAGGATGTGGATGAAGAGCACTGGAACAGGTTGCTCAGAGGCTGGATATTCATGGATGGCTGTTTGAGAGCTGCAGGCTGGTTGAAGCTGTGCTTGACCTCATGGAGTGGCTGTGACAGGGCCCCTTCAAGCAGGAGGCTGGACCAGAGCACTCCAGAGGTCCCTGCTGTGACAACGATGGAGTCAGAGCAGCCATCCAGTGCCACTTCAACCAAAACCAGATTTTCACACATGCAGTAATGCAAACCAGCTTCAGACGATGCTCCAGGAATATCCTGGTTCTTCTGTTGTTTTCCAACAGGCACAAGTGAGCCAGTGCAGAAAGACAAACAGCACAGAGCAGGAAGAGACAAAAGCACGGAATTAAGAAAATCCACCCGAATCAATGCCTTGAGTGTGTTCCAAAAAAAAATCTTGTAAAAGCATTTCTTGGGGTGGTCAACTTTTCAGGGATGACTGTGATTTCAATGCATGTCTACAGCCATAAATACACCAGAGATAGCAAAGACAGTTTTGGCAGAAGCAACGCTCTCCCTCACTGAAGTTTGGAAATTACTTTCACTAGGTTAGAAACAAGCTGAGTTGAAATTAATTCTTAATGCTGGAGACTGGTAATTGACAGCAGCATGAATGGAATTTATTGCCACAAGAGCTCTAAATACTTAGAATGACAATACTTAAAACTTTTTTTTAAGACAAATTGAAACACTCAAAAGACAACATAATTAAACATCCTGATGTCCAGGCCAATGTGAATTTAAAAGCATGTTTTGCAAAATAGATTCATTGCTTAGGAGAGCAACACAAACAACTTTATATTTACAATCACTGATTTGGAAGAAGTACAAAGAATTCTAAATATTTCCTGGTTAGACAGTAAATTTTAAAAGATTGTGAGGAAGGGTTAATGCACGCCAGACAAATCCTGCCAGTCTGGTTTCAAGATACTCTGGAATTACTCCTTATGTGTATCACTGAGAAGTTAATGGGGGGGGTTATTGTGGCCAATTAGGAAAGTGCTGCTTCACGTGGGTAGTTTTCAAGGAAAGTTTGCCAGAAATTCTCCAGACAGTTTCTAACTGTTCTGGAAATGTGAAGAGTACTGAAAATGCACCCAGTGCCAATAACACATTTTCCTTGCTGTGTGCTTGGAACAAATGTCACCACCTGATATTTGTCAAGAAGCCTTAGGTCAGTTGTGGTTGCAGCAATCCCAGTGCCCCAGACTCCCTCTTTTCTCCATTAAACTATTTCTAGGTGAACACGGAAAACATCCCATGAAGCATATGGGAATTTCAGAATTCAGTTTTATTTAGAAATCTAGATAGATAGGAACTCAGTGACTGAGTTTTCCTTAAAAGAGGATCCAACTCTTTGCAATTGCCTGTGATTTGTGTCCTGCAAATGATGAAACAACAGAGGAAACACTAATTCATGGATCCAACGGAATGGTGCCAGAAGCTAGTGGCTGTTCATGAACAAAAATGTGCTGCTGGAAAAGGAAGGTGTCAAAGGCAAATTAAACTGTAAATCAGAGCAAAAACAAGGCAAAGTCAGCCATGCTGAAAAAAGCAGTTTTGCAGCTTGGGTTGCTATATCACTTAAAAAAGTCCAAGTCTGACTTGCTTTGGCTGGGCTCCAGGCTTGACCAGGTTTGCAGAGGGGTCCCAGCCTGCTCCCAGGTCTCTTGAAGCAGGAGTTGGATGAAGAGGAGAAAGGGGAGCACAAGGTCCTAGTGCTCCCTGTGAGGAAACACAAGAGTGCCATCCATCCATCCATCCATCCATCCATCCATCCATCCATCCATCCATCATCCATCCATCCATCCATCCATCCATCCATCCATCCATCCATCCATCCATCATCCATCCATCCATCCATCCATCCATCCATCCATCCATCCATCCATCCATCCATCATCCATCATCCATCCATCCATCCATCCATCCATCCATCCATCCATCCATCATCCATCCATCATCCATCCATCCATCCATCCATCCATCCATCCATCCATCCATCCGTCCGTCCATCCATCCATCCATCCATCCGTCCGTCCATTCGTCCATCCATCCATCCATCCATCATCCATCCATCATCCATCCATCCATCCGTCCATCCATCCATCCATCCATCCATCCATCCATCCATCCATCCATCCATCCTCCATCCATCCCCTCAGACCAGAAGCCCTCCTCCTCCTGGGGCAGCCCCTCAGCTCTTGCCCAGGCAGAGCCCCTGGCAGGGCCTGGGTTTGGGGCCAGCCCTGGGGAGCACAGGGGACAGAACCTGGGGGTGCCCCACGCTCTCAGCTGGGTCCCCATCCAGGCCAGCCTAGAGTGACAGAATGGCAGGACAGTTCAGCTTGTGTCTGATGGGATGTGCCATAGGCCTCTCTGCATTGCTCAGCACCAGGAAGGAAAAAAAAAACCTCTAAAACAACCCATAAGACTTCTGTGTGAGGAGGAATGTGGATTTTCTTCTTCAATATTGCAGTTGCTTGGTGGGGTTACATATGACTCAAAGCAGCATGTCCAAGGTAAAGCTGGTTGAGCATTCACCAGAAAAGGAATTCTCTTGGGTTGCTCCAGTCAAAATGTTTCAGAAGAACTTAATAGTTTGGGTTCCTTTTCTATCAGAAGTGCTTTCCTGCTGCACACTGGATTTTCCAGGAAGATATGTCCCAGACACACAGCTCCATCCCAGGAGCAGAAGTCCTGCTGTCCCTGCAGCCAGGCCAGCCCCAGGCAGGTCCCTGTGCCCAGACCCCAGTTCCTGCTGGGACTGAGGGCTCGGCTGATGCCATGTGGGACCCCGTGGCAGGATGTGGCTGCAGGTTCCTTGCTGGGCCCTTTGTTGTGGTGGCTGCTTCAATGCATTAATCTTCTCCAGCCAACTGTGTCTTGCATTATCAATTTCTCATTAACATATCCCCTTTTTCCTGAGTGTTGGGGTTGTTTTTTTAATGCAAGGATTAGTGCAGCTGTGTCTCATCAGACCTCTTGTGTCTTTTTCTGGGACTTTGTAAGGGACCCTGATTAAAGACTGTCTCAGCTGTTGTTCTCTTCTGCATTTTTCCTTCTGTGTTGCCACTGAATAGTAAGAATCTCATTGTTCCCTTTTATAATTATGTTAGTGCTTGGGGACTTTAAAGGAAAAGAAAGTATTTTTTACTGAATCCTTCCTTCCCTTCTCACCACCCCCCTTCACATTTTGGAAATGCACAGCATGGTTTCAGAAGCCTCGGCAGACAAAGTGGTTCTGGGTTCTCCATGAACATCTGCTGATCTCATTGTTTTCACAGATTAATCCTCCTTAATTGAGCTGTAGCTTTGAACAGAGCCTCCATTCACAAGGAACGAGCTGCCCACCTCTCACTGTGCTGCCTTTTTTGTCTGTAGGTGCAAGTAAAGACAAGCTTACAAAAAGATCATAAAATTAAAGCCATTAGAGTGACCATTGCTGAATAAACCTACTGGCCAGGTCGATGAAATGCAACCTGAAGAAAAGCCATCTAAAAAAGTCTGAAAATTCTCCTATTCTTAGCAAAAACTATCCTTAGTTTTATTTTTAACTGACTTGTTGACTTACAGCCTTCTCCTGCTGAATACAGTTATCTAATAAGCAGAAGGTAGTGCCCATACAATAGACTTTTAAAGCTATACATTTATGGATATGTATATTTTTCTTAAATGGCATTTTCATATTGAAGCAGCTCTCCAAATTCAGGAATTTTGTGCAGTGGTGTTTTTAAAACCTCAGAAGCAGTTTAGGGATCTTTGTCCTTTATATGCACAGACTATCTGGATTGCTCCTGAGAACCACATAACAAAACTTCCCCTTTTTTGTAAGTGACTACTCGTAAAACACAGACATTTTAATTCAATGTCATCACATAATACTTTATAACTTCAGAAAAGAAAATTAGGAAATATATTTGTAATACAAACTGCTAACTACTTTCAGCTGGCAACACTGTGTCCTTGCATAAAAATCATCCTATTACATTCCATGACTGTGCATGAAATGTAAAGCTCATGGCTCCTATAAGAGACAAAAGGTTGAAAAAAAATAAATACCAAAATGATTTGTGTTGCCACAAGAAATAAGGCTAACATTTGCTTTCCTTGATCCTTCTGCTCCCCTCTCTATTACAAGGTAGAATGCAAAATTTTATGTAGTCTTTGCAGATATTTCTATTTGCCCAACCTCTCAGAAAGACTAGATAATTCCTAGAAAAGCATTTTAATTTGATAAACCTAAGAACAGGAGATTGAAAGAGATCATGTAAAGAGGGCTAAAAACAGGGTTCATTTATACTTCAGGGATGAGAACGTGTTAATGTCAATGAGCAGTTAACAGTGCATCTGGCCCTATACAGAAATAACAGTTCCACAGAACTCTAGCCAGGAATTGTATCAATTATGTAGGATCTGAACGTGAATGGAAGGCAAGGAACAGATTTCCAGTGCTCTGGCATGCTCACAGTGTAACATCTCACTTGCTGCTTCTTTCCGTCCTTGTGGCCAAATTTCCCCCTCAGGGATGTGGGAAATATCTGAATGAACTTGGGCACCACCTGAAGAGTTCAGCTTATCCACACTGACATGATTTGCTCTTTTGATGCACACAAAAAATCTCTCCAGAAGAATTTGGCAGGTGTTTTGAGCAAGATAATGATTTATTTACTTATCCTTAACAGGTTAAGAAATCCTTTTAACACACAAAGTTTTCATTGGAAATTTCTCCTTTGCATGTACCAAACAAGAAATTCTCCTTGCAAGTGGACAGTGATGCACCAGTGTTCTGAAATACATCAAAGAAACCACCACTGAAACAAGAGATGGTTTATCCAGGAGAGAAGATGGGAGCTGTGATTTGCTCTCTTCCTGGAAACAGCGAGCCAAGAACAAAATGCCAATGGAAAATAATTTTATTCGTGGCCCTTACAACATTCAGCCTCTTTGTGTACACTTGGATTCATCTTTTCCTTCATTTTGCACTAAATAATTGCCCCATGGGCCACCTATTGCCCTTGATGTCGGAGGGAGTGGTGTGCCCAAACTGAGGACAATCTATTGCTCCTCAGATCTACAGCTGGGTTTTTTCCAGCTATTTCTGAGGCTTGGCCATAAATTCATGGGAAAAAGCCTTGAAATTTACTATCTTGTCCTGAGATACCTGTGAAATGTATGATAGTTTTTACAATTCATAAAGTAAAATAGGGATGATTTACAGCGCTCTGCAATGGCTGGTGACAGCCAAGGACACCCACAGCACGCTGCTCCTGTAGCACAGCCAGAAAAATGCTGCTGGCCCTCCTAAAAAGGAGCCCAGCCCTCCAGAAAGGGATCCCAGCTATTCCAGAGAGGGAGCCCAGCCCTCCTGGAAGAGAACCCAGCCTGTCCAGAGAGGGAGCCCAGCCCTCCTGAAAGGGATCCCAGCCTGTCCATAAAGGGATCCCAGCCCTTCCATAAAGGGATCCCAGCCTGTCCATAACAGGATCCCAGTCTGTCCAGAAAGGGATTCCAGTCTGTCCATAAAGGGATCCCAGCCTGTCCATAAAGGGATCCCAGTCTGTCCATAAAGGGATCCCAGCCTGTCCATAAAGGGATCCTAGCCTGTCCAGAAAGGGATCCCAGCCTGTCCTTAAAGGGATCCCAGCCTGTCCATAAAGGGATCCCAGCCTGTCCAGAAAGGGATCCCAGCCTGTCCAGAAAGGGATCCCAGCCCTTCCATAAAGGGATCCCAGCCTGTCCTTAAAGGGATCCCAGCCCTTCCATAAAGGGACTCCAGCCTGTCCAGAAAGGGATCCCAGCCTGTCCAGAAAGGGATCCCAGCCCTCCCAGTGCCCCTGTGGCTGTGGGAGCGGTCCCTGGAGGTGGGGATGGTGTTTCACATCCGTGGTTATTCCTCTCCCTGCTCCCCACAGCCCTGGGAGCTGGCAGGCTGTGCACAAGTCAAGGATTTACCTTCTGTTCCCTCGCCCTCCTGAGGACCAGCACAAGGGCTCACAAACTGGGCTGGAGCTGCAGTGTGAGGCTTTTCCGGAGATCCCCCTCATGCTGCTGCTGGTAAATCCCAATTCACTGCTCAGCCCAGGCAAAGGGGCCCTGTTGGGAGCAGGAACAATCCCAGATTCCCCCATCCATGTCCCAGGGGCTGTAAAATCCCTACACCTACTGCCTCCTGCAAGCTGCATTTCTTTCCTGACCTGAGAATGAAGTGCCTGCTCTTTCCCTGCAGAAATAGTTTTTGTGAGGGACCAGTGGACAGCTATAACTCAGGTTTTATTGGATCCAAACTGCCACAGCCCAGCACCCTGCCCTTATTTATGGCACCAGGGGAATAAACTCCCTTGCCATCCTCCCATGACGTTGCCCCCAGGCTGTGCAGACATTAACCAGACTGCCCAGGCATCTCCCAGCTGCAGGAGCAAGAGAGGCTGACCCAGCCAGAGACTGAGTGTGCTCCTCTTTCCATGCTGTGCCCCTGGGAAAGAGGAACAAAGCAGGGCCATTTGAACAAAGCTTTTGGGAATCTGGCTGCCCATAATGGCAAAGGAAGGAGCTGCAGGGAGTTCTTCCTGCTTCCTGAGGGATCCCAGGGAATCAGGGCTCCTTGGCAGGGTCACAGCTGGAGGAATGACCAGCCCTACCTTAGGCAAACTATTTTTACCCACTGTTCACTGCATATACTTCCTGTCTGCCATATTATATTATATTATATTATATTATATTATATTATATTATATTATATTATATTATATTATATTATATTATATTATATTATATTATATTATATTATATTATATTATATTATATTATATTATATTATATTATATTATATTATATTATATTATATTATATTATATTATTTTATTTTTGGCTGTGCATACCCCAATGTCTTCAGGACCCCACTCTTTCCTCCAAGCAGCTATTTCCAACCTGATGAAGAAATGCTACATTTAAACTCCTTCAGGGGAACTTATTAAAAGGATTTCATTTCAGACACAAACCACAGAATTGTTACAAATAATTTCATGTAGTTTACAAATCCACTGACAAGGCTGTGCTTTGAGAACTGAATTCATCCCAGCACCTAAATAAGGTTGAGTTTTCAGCAAACAAATTTGGCTGTTGCAGTCACAGCTGCCCCAGGAGCTGCACGTCACCCCCAACCTCACCAAATGAGCAAAAATTCTTCCTGTTCACTGCCTTCCTTGGCTCGAGGAAGGAAGGATAAAGGGGTTTGAATGGTCACCTAAAATTTATTTTATCTAGGATTATCACAGCAGCACATTACCTCTACATGCAAAAGGAATTTCCAGTCCCAAGACCAGAACTGCCACATGCCAGCATTAGCTCACTCCAGACAAAGAGAGCTGCCCAACATTTCCTCTCTGTTTCTCCATTTGTAAAAAAAAAATAAAATAAAATAGTGAAACAAACAACCTTCACTTAAAGCCTTCCCTCCAATTAAGCAACACAAGGGTTAAACAGATAATATTTTAGTGAGCTTTGAAAACAATGTCTGAGGATCTAATGCTCTCTTTCCTCGACAGATGGCTCAGAAGAAATCTGGGAAGCCTCACCCATGGAAAAAATTACTAGCCTTAAGAACAATTCATATAACATATCTGAACACATGGCTGCCTTTCAACACTTATGCTTAAACTGGGAACAGGATTCAAAAGGCACCATCCCTGAGGAGCTTTTGTCTCTGCAAAGATCCCACGTGGTGGCTCTTCCCCCTCTCCTCAGCACAGGTCTGCCACGCTGTTCACTGAGAGAGGGACTGAAATAAACCCAGCTTCTCCATTACCTTGTAAACTGTTGAAATACTGCTTGGTAATTTCACAGATAAGAACTTACTACCATGAATGAATAGCCCCCAAGTATTATGAATATTGGCAGAGTAGATGAAGTTTTTTCAACAAAACCAGCTTGGGGGGAAAATGGACATAAAAAATGTCTCAGTTTACTAGTCAAAATTAAAAAAAAATTAAAAATTGAAGCTTCCTGAAACTAATATTTAATCAAAATTAAATTCAGGTTTACATTTAAACAAAATTATTTCAACATAAACAGCATAAAAATATTTCCATTTAATGTCTTGTTCATTGCTAAATAAAATTCTCTTACAAATTCTCACAAATACAAAGCACCAATAACAGTCTGCCCAAGGGTGAAGCATTTGGGTATTTTCAGTAATCCAAGCCTTATCTTCTAATTGCCCTCACCCTTAAACTTTCCCAGTCACTGTGCCATGCCCAGGTGTGGTGCAGCCTCCCCCATCCCACCTCATGTCCCAAACCCCTATTGATCCTTCAGCCCCTTAAAACTATGGAGCAACTATTTGCTGTTCATGAGCTGACTGCTGTGTCCCCAGCTGCTGATCTTTGGTGGCCCTGTGAGTGTGGGGTGACCCCAGCACAGCTGTCCCTGGCTGCAGATCACCCCTGTGTGCCCCACAAAGGTGTGGCTGTGCTGCCACAGCACCAGGGCAGCAAACCCTGAGGGACAGGGGTGCCAAAGCAGGGCTCCTGCAGCTCCTGTGGGGACACTGGCCTGTGGGGACACTGGCCTGCCCACTGTCCTGTGGGGACACTGTCCTGTGGGGACACTGGCCTGTGGGCACATTGCCCCTCCTGTGGGCACATTGTCCTGTGGGCACACTGTCCTGTGGGCACATTACCCGGTGGGGACACTGTCCTGTGGGCACACTGTCCTGTGGGGACACTGTCATGTGAGGACACTGTCCTGTGGGCACACTGTCCTGTGGGGACACTGTCCTGTGGGCACACTGTCCTGTGGGCACACTGTCCTGTGGGCACATTGCCCTGTGGGGACACTGTCCTGTGGGGACACTGTCCTGTGGGCACATTGTCCTGTGGGGACACTGTCCTGCCCACTGTCCTGCCAGGAGGGCCCCGTGCTGCTCACCAGCCCTGAGGAGCCCCTGGAGCCCCCCCAGCTCCCCCCAGCCCCTGCAGGAGCCCCCGGTGTCTGTGCCCCCCCAGCAGTGAGGTGACACCTGGGGTGACCCTGCTGAGCCCCCAGTGCCACCATAACCACAGCAGGAACCCCCTGGGACCCTGCTGAGTGCCCCACGCCACGGGGCCACCCCAGAGCCCAGTCACAGCCACTGCCACCCCCTGGGGACACCAGCACTGCTGCAGCTGGGCTCTGCTTCACAACCCTGAACATCCCTGAACATCCCTGTGTGCTGCCACACACCCCATCCTGTCCCTGTCACACACCCCATGCCTGTCCCTGTCACACACACCCCATGCCTGTCCCTGTCACACACACCCCATCCCTGTGCCTGTCACACACCCCATCCCTGTGCCTGTCCCTCACACCCCATCCCTGTGCCTGTCACACACACCCCATTCCTGTCCCTGTCACACACACCCCATGCCTGTCCCTCACACCCCATCCCTGTGCCTGTCACACACACCCCATCCCTGTCCCTGTCCCTCACACCCCATTCCTGTCCCTGTCACACACCCCATGCCTGTCCCTGTCCCACACACCCCATTCCTGTCCCTGTCACACACCCCATTCCTGTCCCTGTCACACATACCCCATCCCTGCCCCTATCACACACCCCATGCCTGTCCCTCACAGCCCATCCCTATCCCTGTCCCTGTCCCCCTGACCCCACTCCTGTCCTGCACTCTCAGTGCCCTGGGTTTGATTTCCTTCATTTCCACCCCTGCAGGGCCATGCAGAGGCACTGGGCTCTCGCACTCCAGCCTCCCAGTCCTGCTGGTTTTTCAGGAATGCTGCTGCAGGATGGGATGAGGGAAGCTAAGGGGACTCTGCTGCCCTTGCCCTCCCCACAGCATGCTTTGGCCAGGTGGCTGCACTGCTCCTCCAGGGGACTCTTCCAGGAACAAGGAGACAAGGATGTTTGTAGTGATAGCATAGCCAATAAAACAGGGAGATCTGGGATCAGGAAACTCCCAACCTGTGCTTTAATAACCCTGCTGTAGACATAACACCCTGTTCTGGACCCTAAGTGCACAGGCAGCTGATATAATATCAGATTTATACTCTTATTATTACTAAAACTGCACTGGGTGACATCCATGTGTTCAGCCTTATAGAGAATTCCCATTCCTTCCCTCACTCTGGCCCACTCCCCACATTTTCTGCCAGTCTTCCCCAGATGTGGCCTAATTAGGATGAACCTAGAGTGCTTGATTTATATTTATTTCCCTCTCTTATCTCTTTTATTCATGGCTTTACCTTTATCAAAGTGTTACTATCATTTGGAGACTCTCATCAAATCTTGATTTCCTAAGGACCACCTAAAGTGGTTTTCAGCTCTTCTCATCACAATGACATGAAAAGCAGAGTCTTTTTGGGGTGATATCATTTTCTCTGGCTACTGTCTTGTCAGCTAAATTCTTTCAGGACAGATTGAAATCTTCAGCTCCCTTTAGGAAAAGGGTTAGGATATAAGATTCCTTAAGTGCTTTTGTGTGTGCCAATGAGTGAAATAATGGCAAAGCACCTTCAGCAGAGCTTCACTCCCCTCCTAGAGCCCTTTGTTACCCACCAGAACACCAGGAGGTTCCATCCCAGCTCTTGGCTGTCCCCAGCATGGTTGATAGCAGACCTTGGAGCAGGTGATGATTGTGACAATAAATGACACAAATGATGGATGTAGAATAGAGGGGACCCCTCAGTGCCCCTGCTCTTGGCTACAGAGCTCCTTCTTTCCATGTGCTGAGCAGCTCCCATTCCCTGGCAGTGAGAACCATCCCCCAGCATCAGCTTCCTCTGGCTGGGCACGTTGCCTCCTCCCCCTTCCCTTCCTCCTTGGTCTCCAGCAGCTCAGCATGCTCTGCCAGCTCCTTCTTTTCCATATCCTGACTTCCCAAAAGTTTGTGCTGAGGTAGCTGCTTTCAGTCCCCCGGCACTGTGGGGCAGCACAGAGCAAGCCAGGGGAGCTGCAGCTCAGAGGCCAGAGCAGCCCTCCATCCCCTGTGCTGTACACACAGAGCTCAATGACACACAAATATGCATTGTAAATGGATTTTCTCCCTTCTGCTACCCTTGCACAGCATGAGAAAACCCCCCAAGGAACCCATTTACCTCTACTTTGGCACATCCCTATCACCCAAACCTCTCCAGGCAACATTTTTCCATGACAAACACCAGTCTGGCCACCATACACCCCATTTTTCTTACCAAGGTCCCCTTTTTCTTCTTTTTAGTCCTTCAATATTGGACTTGTGGCATTTCTGAGTAGCTTGAGGACACAAAGTCACCTCTCACACAGCAATATTGTAATGGCTGTAGGACTGAACTGTGTTGGCACCTGGTCTGTCAGCTGGTGCCAGGAAACAGTGACCTGAAAAAACCTCCTCTGTAAACCTCCTACAGGATCAGGGGGGATGGATAAGTCTTCTCTTTTCACTAATTTTCTAACAAAAATAACCAATGGGAAGCATTTATTGCCACAATTCAACCTGCCACATCACGAGCTGATTGCTCCTCGTTCTTCTGAGGCTATCAGAAAACCATTCATTTTTCTTCTGGCATTTCCAAGTGAATAAAAGGACCATCACAAAAGAACAATGACAACATGAAAAGGAGTAGCCAGCATCAAAATTGAATCTCTGGTTTAATTTTGCAAGACTCATCGAAAGGAATCATCTCTTGTTCCCAGTATTGCTGTTTCTTCAGCCAAAACCAAGGGAAAAGGTCTGGGGTGGCATCCAGGGGCTGCAGGAACAGAAACCAGACTCTGCTGTGGGCACTTCTAACAATAAACACCTCAAAGCAAAGGGAGACACGAGGGCACATAAATCCAGAGAATAAACAATCCCTGGCCTTTGGTTATTCCTCTGACTCTCCCATATTCAGAAAAACACCTCCATCCTCTCCCTGGGGATTAGGCTGGTAGGAATTCCCCAGTGTAGAACAGGGCATTCTGCACTAATCTGCCTGGGAGGGACATGCAGCTCACATCACTAATCTGGGGCAAACAATCAGCTCTGCACCAAGCAGCTGAGGGCTGCAGGGTCCTGGGTTAGCCCACATGGCCTTCTAATAAACACACAGCCAATCTGTGCTTAATGAGTTAGGGCGACCTCTGAAGTACAAAGTTGCCTCTCAGTGGTCTAGTGCAGATTTCAGTGCAATTAAAAATCTGTAAATCACAGGAAAGTCAGAAAAACACAAATTGCTATGCACAGTCAAAGAACCAGATCCTCTTGTACTAGAAACCACATTTATATTTACATTATTTTACATTTATGTGATTTATTTCATTCCTTAGCCATATCATGAGCCTATAAAAACCTTTTCATTAAATTAATGCTCTATGTCTCTTTTACCATGATGTGCCTGATTAAAATGCCACTATATAGTTTTCCCCCCTTTCTTAAAGCCCTAATCCCATAATACTTTATAAAGATCTTATGTGGAGATTGAGCTCTTTTTCCCCCCAAACCTTTCATCTTATTCAGTTTGATTAGGGTCATGGGGCCAGGCTCATCCCAAGCATAATTCCACCAGAGTCAAAAGAGCCTCTCCACTGATCAGAGCAGACCACAGAAGCAAACATTTGGTGCCCTACATTTGGAAACACAAAAGGATAATGTTGTATTTATTCCCTTTTCAGTCTGAACCACATTTTGATAAATCATTGGAGATGCTAATGAGTCTGACAGCCTTTTCCAAGAGTAAATACTCCAGCTAGAACACACTCCTCAAATCATCTCCCTGCTCTTCATCCTTTCTCCAAACCTTCCAGCCACTGCAGTGAAGGCTTTGGATGTTTGCTGCTTCAGCTCTCAGGATGGAAATGATCTCCTGCAAGTCATTTGAACCAATCCATCTGAGACAAGCAGCTGGCATCTCCCTCTGTATTTAAAAGGCAGAATTCACCAGTAGCATCTTAAAGATCTTTGTCTCCCTACCAAGCTGCAACTTCACAGTAACTTACCCCTGGTTAAAATTGTCCAGTTCTACCTGTACCAATTCTGCTAGCTGTCATTTGAAATAAAGTCACCTAAGGACAAAAGTCACTGAACTATTCAAGATCAGCAATTTTGTTTTGTTTTTTTTTCATTTTCCCACCCAGAAACATTCGCAAAGTGCTGTAAATTCTGTCTTGCTTAACAAGGAGGCCTCGTACTCAGGGGCTTCACTGAAAATCCAGGGCTCTTCCTCATTTGGGATGAAAATGAAAAAAAATGGCAGCTTAAAGGAAGAAGGGATAAGAAAACTGTGAAAGTCCTTGGAGCTGCACTGTGTCTGAACTGCAAATATTTATAATTTTTATGTCATCCTATAAAACCTGGACGTTGCAATCCATTCTATTTAACATCCTCTTTTAGGAGGTTGATGGCCCCCATTCACTTCACAAACTCCAGGTTTACTGCTTTCCCATTCTGCTAATAATAAAAAGGTGCCACAGATAATTAAAAACAAACTCAGTTCCAGCACTCATTAAAGAAGAAAATATGAACTTCTGAAAAGCTGTCATATACAATAAAGCAGTGTTATCTGCCTAGAATTACTACATTGATTTCAAATGGATAAGTCTGGAGACCAAATCCACCAAAATGCAGTTAAATTAATTGCTGTTTTACAAGGGAGAGCTTAAAAATGGAGTAATTAATTGACCTAGTGCTTGTGACAATTTCCCTGTAGTTAACGATCACTCCTGCAGAAGATGAAAAACCAGCCCTGTTTCGTTTGAAAAGAGGTGAATCAAATCAGGGCAAACCAACACTGCCAGTGTTTCTGTGACAGGGGAATTGTACAGGAGAAAATAAAGAATATCCATGAAATGGGATAAATTCCAAACTCACTTTTGTCTTTGCAACTTCACTGCACCCAGCAGCATCATTTCAAATTAGGACTGGGGTTTTCCCAGTGCCCCAACATTGGGAATATTTAGCCCTGGGCTCCCAGTTACCTGGGTAGTATAATTTGAAATTAATCGAAAAAGTCATTTTAGTAGTGGAGATTCAGAAAAATACATGTGTTTATTCACTATAGGGACATTTTATTTACTTGTTCATTACTCTGAAACAGATTGTGCAAAATACCTTGAAACAGGGTTTATTAACGTAGCTGCAATTGCCTGATTTGTCATGCACAGATTCCAAATAATTTAAACTAATTCTAAAAAAAAGCCCCAGACAAGCAAACCAGAGATTGCACTCATATTCCAAAGACCCCTAGAGCCTGTGAAAATATCCAGGCACATTGTGTAAGGGCTGCTTGGAATGAACAAAAGGCACAGAGGGAATACTGGGATCCATTGGGATTTGGGAGGAGGAACACGTGGGTGGCAGTGCCCCACAGAAGGAATCAAATAGTGACAAATTATGACCAGGGCACCACCTAGAGAAAGGGAAGTGCAGCCCTAAATGTGGGGATTTCCATGGCAATGCAGGGTCAGGAAAAGGGGAAACACCCCATGCACAGGATGTGGGCACACAAAGCTCCGTGACAGAACAGAGACCTGTGTCCTGTCCCTCCCCTTCCTGGGGACCCCCAACACTGAGCTGGGAGTTTGGCTGCCCTCAGAACTGACTGATTCTGGAAAATGGGCAATGACTGCAGTGCAGCTCTTCCTAGGGTGTGATTATTCCAAAGCAGCAGAAGCTGGGCTGTTCCCTTCCCTCACTGTTACCCAAACTCTTGCTCACTGCAGCTCCTGCTCCCTCACTGCTGCTCCCTGCCCCCTGCTCCTCTGGGTTTTCTGTCACTCATCGAGTATTGGATGGCTCACAGGAGTTCTGTGCCACCCACAAAGTTGGGCATTTCAGTGTCCACTTCAGTCTCCAGATCATCAGGGAAAGAAACAAATCTATTTTTGACTTGTGCCAGAGGGCAGGGCTGGATGGGATCTTGGCAATGAGGAATTGTTCCCTGGCACGGTGGGCAGGCCCTGGCACAGGGTGCCCAGAGCAGCTGGGGCTGCCCCTGGATCCCTGGCAGTGCCCAAGGCCAGGTTGGACACTGGGGCTGGAGCAGCCTGGGACAGTGGGAGGTGTCCCTGCCATGGCAGGGGTGGCACTGGGTGGGATTTAAGGTCCCTTCCCACCCAAACCCTTCTGTGATCCTCATCTTGCCTTAGCCAGCCCTGGTAGCAGGACATGGACTCTTCCCAAACCAAGCACTGACCATTGCAGTCCTTGTTTCATCCACATCGAGGGCAATTGATTTTTTTACTTTTATTCAACCTTTGGTGCATAAACTCACAACCTTTTAAAACTGCAACTATATTACATGCCCACTGAATCCTTTTCATTGTTATCCCTTATGGAGATCTTCATCCAACTCCAGCAGCCACAGCAGAGAATTTCCCCCAACAGAAGCAAACAGAGCACATTTATTCCTGTGCTCAGTGATTTCAGCCTGTAGGTGAACCCCTCAGCTCCCCAGGGGCTGAAGTTGTGTTTATCAGTCCTTTGTCCCTCTCTGGGACCCCACCTCGCGCCTGCCTTGAAGCCTCAACGTGAGTTCCAAAAATATTAGGGCTGGGATCAACATGGGTGGCAATTCTGGTTTGGAGCCAGCTTTGACAGAAAATTCCAGAAATACAGCTTTGTAAAATGCCTCCTCATATTTGTGAAAGAAAGTAGGAGCAGACTAATCTTTGTTTAATGTAATTTTTCTTACAGTTTATAAGCACCAAAAGATTTCAGATCAAAAGTGGACCCTAATGAAGAATAAAAATCTCACAGGTATGAGAAAAATTCAAGATGTGAACATCTTGTAAATGTGGGGGAAATTCTCTAGATGCTATGGGTTTACCCCTTAAAAATAGTTCTATTTCTATGAACAAGGGCATTGGAAATTCTCCCAGTTTCTATGAGTCTTTTTAGTGCTGTGTCAAGGATTTTGATGACATTCTGATTCAGTGTTCAAGGAATATCAGTGTGTGGCTTTTTTGTAATGTAATTCAATATATTTGACTACTAGTGACTCATTAATATGAAATATCATAAAAGTCTCTTAAAATAAGTGTAATTTGGGGGTCTTGGTAGATGTTTGGGGGTTTATTGATTTTGATTTTTAAAAAAGTTAAAGTCCACAAATATGTGAAAAAATGTATGAAAACATCCCAAAGTACACTAGGACTTATATTTTCATGTTTAAATATTCTGTAATTCATTTAATTCATTCCTCCCTTCCACACCCATTTATGACATTATGCCAGTGGATTTTACTTGCAGAGAGTTAGTACAAAATCTGGATACAATGTGATGCTTTTTGGTGGGCAATGGTTGTAGAATACTCAGCACCACATCAGATCATTCAATCAAACACGAACCTCAGAGATTGCTCCAGCTCAGGATTAATTGCACCCACTTGAGGCAGGCAAAATACATTTTGGCATTGCTTCTGACAGATGAAAATAAAACAAACACTGAGGATCAGCTTGCAGCTAACAATATGCAAAATTAAAGAATATAACAATTTTAAACTTTTATGGGAGTGCTGATTAGCTTTTGTTCTAAAAGCTGCAAGGAGATTTTGCTGTTAATCTCGTACTGATCCAGCCAGCAAAGAGAAGCAGGAGCCTCAGGAGCCTCCCCTCACCCAGGATCACAGACACTGCATCAATGCTGCCCTGCAAAAACGCCTTTTGTTTTAATTGGCCAGAAGTAGAACAGTAAGAAACTCAAATTATCTCCAAAGGCATCGATGACTGTGTAAGCTGATTATAATAGTGTGTCCTATGCATTTTCCATTTGAAGGTTAAATTCTCAATTAATTTTTCAGCTTGTTGCCATCTCAGCTGAGTGTGGTTGCTAATTGCAGTGAAACAATAGTTTCCAAAAGCTTTGAATTCATGTGCTGGATTTCAGACACAGCCAGAGATCCCTGAGAGTGCTGCAGCACAAACCAGAACCACTGCAAAAACCCCAAATTCAAACACTAACACAACTCCTCAGATTAATATTTTAATTTTTTTTTAAATTCTGGAAATTTAAAGATTTATTATTCTTGGTTATGTTTATCCCACATTTTTCAGGCTCATTTATTTTTCCTCTTGAAAGTGAAAAACTTCAATAGCCAACATCTTAAATACTCTTAAACTCAACATCTTAAATATTCTTAAACCCAACATCTTAAATACTCTTAAACCCAACATCTTAAATACTCTTCCATAAAATGTGTAGAGAATAAAGACAATGCACAAAGTAATATTTCAAAGTTGAGTACCTGAATGAATTTTATCGACAGTAATAGGCTTAAAAATCTAATCTACTGTAAACCCAGAATTAATGAGCATGCTACTGATGAAGAATATTCCAGAACATACTTTTCTTTGTTAAAAGCCTTTTAATCGCTGCCTACTGCACTTTTCACTGTTTTGTGCCAGTGAGCATCATAAATGGGTGGTATTTCTTCTCTTGGTATTAATTTCTTTTTTCTCTTGGTATTACAAAATTCCAAGTACCCATAAAAATATTTATATTCTCTACAGATTCCAGCTCCTTCTCACCCCACATTTCATCCAGGGCAGAAGCAGCTCTGGACCAGGAGAACTCCAGGGTTGTTCTGTCCCTCTCTGAGGTTTTGCTGAGCCTGAATAAATACATCCTTTGGTTCATAAATGTCAACAGGGAGCAGTGACAAAACAGCTTCAAACCTGAGGTCATCCTAGGAAGAAAGATTATTTTTGAGAAAGCACAAATTCTGATGGAACTCTCCCTGCTAAGGCTGGAGCCCAGAAGAAAAGCAGCCAACTTAATTCAAATATCTTACTAAAGCCAAAAAATAACATTTCCATGGCAGCACAACTAAATTCTTTCAAAAGCTACAGGTACAAGTGAGGCAGCTTGGAATTTTTATCAACAAGGAAAACAGTGACAGAGGTGAGGCCTAAGAATCCAAGAGCAACACCTGGCCCAGGTGAGCCAGGCTGGTCCTGCAGCTCCCGAGCTCCCAGCTCAGAACAATTCTCAGAGCTCTCACCTGCAGAGAGCTGCAGCCCCTGAAGTGGACTCTGTCCACTTTTAAATCAAATTACAGGTGAACAGACTGCAAACTACAAAACAAACAGCATTTTAATATACTTAAGTACATTTCTCAGGAGCTCCCCAGAGCACAGGTGCAGAACTCTGAAATCACTTCCCAAAGAGATCCTGGGAGTCAAAACGGGTAAACTGAGGCACAGAAGGCGTGGAGGGATTTGGGGTGGACCAAGATGGAAAGCTCTGCCTGAGGGTGGCGTCTCCCAAGTTCCAAAGGGTCATTGCAGCCCAAAATTTGTCCCCTCTGTCCCCTGGGCACCGAGGCAGCCACAGCTCCACACACACCCACCCCAAATGCCACTTCCAGTGGACATAAGGAAATTACAGCTAAAAAATATCCAATAAATGAATGTGTAGAGGGCTGTTAATTAACCTAGGGACCCTTCAGCTATGCTGCATCTTTTGAGAGGAGTTGGGGGCTTTTTTAGGTTCTGAACTACATAATTTCCTTACATTTAGACAATGTGCACCAAATTCTGATGCTAAGTGTTAATGAAGGCATTCACACTTTTTTGAAGCTGACATCTTTATTATTCGTTTATTTACTCAAATACAGTGATGAGGCAAAAAAACCCCATAATCACAAGTAAAGAGTACAAAAGAAGGAGGAAAAACTCTAGGAGATAAAAAACCATTTAAAAGATTGTAAGGCAGGAAGAGTGGGAAAATTTACCTAAAAATAGTATATCACATGAGGTAAATTTTATATCCAAAGGTGGATTCAAATTTTTGATTTCACATCACCTAAGGATTGAGTTTGCTCTTACATCCCACGTGCCCTCCTGTATAGCTGTGGAAAGGCTCCTCAGTGTCAGGCCATTAATCTTGTGACCCTTAAAACATTTCTTGGTTTAAAACTGTGAAGAAAGACCTTCACTCAAGCACAGTTGCAATCAATGGAGAAAGCATTAATCACCTGAGAAGTGGTGTTCTGAGACTCGTGAAATTGAAATGAATCACAATATGAAAAAATGCAATTATTTTTGAGGGCTTTGTTTTGTTAACACTCACTCACTCAATCTGCTCTCCCTGCTTGTGTGTTTTGGGGGAAGGAGGGGTTCCAGGGCTGGTTTGGGGCTGCTGCCTGCTCCATCCATCCTGCCCTGACCAATTCCCTCTTCCCACCCTTATCTTCCCTCCCAGCCCCTCAGCTCCATCCCACACACAAACAAGCCTGAATTTCCCCGTGGCACACCAGGATGATTATCTGTCCTTCTGTGAGTGATTTTTTTTTTGTTTGAAGAGGCTCTGCTTTCCTCAGAGACCCACTAAGACAAGCATTCAACCTTGGAATAAATAAAGAATTCACTTGCTGACTATTTATTGACCTATTAGCTTTGAAAGGCTTGTTTATCTAATAGGTCTGGATCCTGCAAAGGACTCCATAAATTGGTGTTCAGAGGAATGTGCCAGTGAACCAGTTTGCAAGTACAGTTTGGGACAAGATTAAAAGGCAGCTGATGATTTCTGGGGGGAGCAAATCAGCTCAGGCTGGACAGAAAATCAGCATTGACTTCCCAGCAGCCAGACCAGAGCAGCACATGGGACACCAGTCAAGTGTATTATTGAGTCTGGATAGCTGGATAAATATGGGCTGCCAGAGCTACACAGATGTGATGCCCTGACAGACATATTGGAAAACCACTTGCAGAAAACGTTCAAATTTTTACCAGTGGTACTGATGGTAAATAACACAAAAGTTTTATGCAAAGGGAGAGCTCAATTATTTTGAACAAAGCATTGCTTTACATCCCAGTAAGTCACAAACTTGTTGACCCGAGGAAGGTGTTGGGTTTTGTCTGGAGCAGAACCATCAGGCCATAGTCAGAAAGCAGAATTTTTGCTTTCTGTTGTGGTGTGATGTTGTTGGGACCATGTGATGAGTTCCTGGCTCCCTTCCACGATCCCTGGCTCCTGACAGACAGGGCTTTCCTGCCAGCTTTCCCTGGGGCTCCAGAAGGGATTTCAGTGGGCACAGCCTGTCCCTACCAAACTTCCAGGAGTTCTGCCCACAGGGATCTGCTGGCAGATCCATCCCTGCCCCAGGGATCTGCTGGC
Source organism: Molothrus ater (assembly GCF_012460135.2). Lineage (NCBI taxonomy): Eukaryota > Metazoa > Chordata > Aves > Passeriformes > Icteridae > Molothrus > Molothrus ater. Next base: position 875,488 of record NC_050489.2, read on the forward strand.
ACATCCATCCCTGCCCCAGGGATCTGCTGGCAGATCCAGCCCTGCCCCAGGGATCTGCTGGCAGATCCATCCCTGCCCCAGGGATCTGCTGGCAGATCCATCCCTGCCCCAGGGATCTGCTGGCAGATCCATCCCTGCCCCAGGGATCTGCTGGCAGATCCAGCCCTGCCCCAGGGATCTGCTGGCAGCCCCCAGAGCACAGGAGCAGCTCAGCAGCTCTGGCAGGAGCAGCCCAGGAACTCCTCAGGACTCCCTGAGTGAACAGCAAACCCTGCCTGGGCCTGAGGAGCACAGGAGAATTTCCTTGGCCAGGAAATAAACACCTCTGAAGAAATGCATCGATTGCAAATCCAGATTGAGCAAATGATGCCCTCAGCTGGGAGCTCTAAGGGCTGCTGGCCAGCACAGTGGCACCAGATTTCCAGGTGGGGAGGTACAGGAACCTCTTGTCAGAATCCTGAGCTCTCAAAGGCACCAGAGCTGTGGCCTGCACCACCCCTCCAACCCCAAAGCAGCAAAGAAGCAAAATAAACAACAACAACAAAAGGAAAGAAATTATTTCTGTCACTATTAAATTAGTCTGCCCACAGACCTGGAATAACCTAAATTCCACAGGAAGACAAGAAGATCTTTGGAATAAGATGAAACTTCAGCCAAATGCCAGAAAATTGTGGTGACACCACCAAGGCCAGAAACCCCTTCAGTTCCCCCAGGCACAGGAGCTGTGGGGGAGGCTGGGTTGGTTTTGGGGGATTTGTCCCCTCCCACTGTAGGACTTAAAACTGATTGCACCAAAATAAACATTACAGGTGGCTTAAATCTGAAAGCCAAAAATGGAGAGTACCATAAATGATGAACATAGAAAGGATAAATTAGGAATGAATGTTCTTTGCTGTCTAGTAGAAAAATTCAGATTTGATGACAAACATGGCAAACACCTTCCACTGGAACAAAATTCATTAATTTGGGGGGGTTAGAGTGGTAAAAGTGGCTTTTGAAGCAGTTTCGGTATCTGTAATGTTCATTTGCCTGAAGATCTCAGGTTCTACATAGAAAATTTCAATGAAAATGTAAAAATACATAATTTTGTTAGTTCTCCTCCTGGCAAGGCCTTCTACCATACAGGGACTAAACTTCCTCTCTGCTACAAAATTAACCAAAGAAACTCCAGCTGAATGCTGCAGTCATTTTTCATCCTAATCTTCTGTGCAGAACTTTCCTCATGGCTCAAACTCCAGGGTGTCAATTGGAAACCCTCCTCTGTGAACAGCCTTGGTTTAATGGGACAGAGATCTGACTGTGAGCTCCAAACACAGAGCCCCTGTTCTGCTACAAATGTTGTCACCTGATGCTTTTGAAAGCCATTAATTTAAAAACATTTAGATTTCATTTCTTTAGAAGAGGCAAATTAGCACACATGCAGCTATAGAAGTACTTTTGCTATAGAGATCAAAGCAGTATTTACAAAATAATGTACATATTTGTCCTCATTTTTTGATAAACATCCTTTTTTTTTTTTTAGGTGGTGCTCAATAAATTCTTACCCTCCTGTGGCTGTACTGCAAATCCCTCCCTTTCATTCAAGGTCTGTGTACTAACCTGGATATTGCTGTCAGAGCTTACCAGGGATTTATAGAAGGCCACATTACATTGCTACAGAGCTGCAGTTTCTAATTTCATTTACACATCACAAAGTCCCCTGTGCTAAAGAGCAGCAGAGAGAACTAGAGGCCAAATCTGGTCACTGAACTAAATGTTTCTCTTCTGCTAATTATTTTCAAATGACATGTAATGGAAATAATTTATTTGTTGGCCTTTTTTTGTCTCATTAGCAACACTTGTAATTTCAATTAGGTTAATTAAGTAAAGTTCCACCAGCCAGGCAGCCTCAATCTTTTATTCCTTGCAAATTTTGCTCCTTCTCTGACGAGTCAAGCAGAGTTTTGTTGTTGGGGTGGTGACAGTTGTTTTGTTAAACAGAGGGATTTGCAAAAGCCTGGTGGGGACAATTCAGCCATCAAATGAGAAATGCAATTCAGAAGAAGGAAAAGGTAAAAGGTGTGAGGATAAGAAAACCACAGGGGAAGAAACGATGCAAGGGGTCACCAAAAAGAGGAAATTGCTCATGGTGGTTCTGCTGGGTGAAGGATGCTGGGTCTTACATGAACCAAAAACTAACTTTTAGCAAGACATTTTGTTTAAATTGAGGGCAGACTGGATCCTGTAGCACAAACAATTCCAGCTCTGACTTGAAAAAGAAAAAAATCTTTCATTCTTTTCATTTCCTTCTCTGAATAACTTATAGTGCTAACAAGTTTTGTCCTCTGAATTTGTTACTCCACATCCCATTTGGTAAGAACTGCCACTGCATGGGAAGGCACCAAAGATCAGCTGGAAAGAGAAGCAAGGGGCTGCTTTAGGCTGCAGGTCCCAAACCTCAGCTGCAGAGAGAAATAATCCCACTGCTGGCCACAGAGCTGGGGGACATTATTGATATGTGACATTATTGCACATACACACATGAGTAACAAGCACAAAAACAAAAATAAAGAGCAATAATACTTAGATAGTGAGCAGATACTTTGTTTAGAGTTTTTTTACAGACTAATACCTGGTATAACAGGGATTTCACCAAAGCCACCTTCAAACAGGGATTTAAGCAGCAAAGTCTATTTGTGTGCAGCTCTATAATGAGTGTACAGCAGCAGTTTATGCTTTTTAAGGTCACACTTTCACACTGGAAACCCTACAGCAGATCTGACAGGTTGATGTGATTAAAGCAGAATAATAAGGATAATAATTTAAAAAATAATACCCTATGCACTACTCTGGGTGAGTGCAAAAATTTAGTCTTGAACACAAGCCCTGCACACTGTTACAAAAGTTCTTGTTAAAGATGTTAAAGATCTTAAAGTGTTTTTCAAGAACTGCTTATTGACTGGCTTCCACAAAATACCAAATTCTGTACAACTCTGCACAAAAACAAATTTTACTTTTGAAGAAAATGTTGGAACAAAGAGGCACTTATTCCTTTGGCTCTTTTCTTCCACCGTGAAAGCTGTAGCCATGCAAATATCCAGCTGCCATTATTTTTAATAAGCACTTACATGGGGATAACTTGGTACTGCTGAGAAACTTCAGACTGCTCTTGGAACAGATGGAAGCTTTACAGTACCTGAACATTGCTAAATACTGTTCTTAATACTGATCTGAATTTTAATTCTTATTTTCATAGCAACCACGTAAACCTGAATTAATTCTATTCTACTCAGTGACAAATTACCAGGCCAGCATTCTGCTTTTATTTATCTTGAGTTTTTTATCCATTTCAAAATTGACAAACCTCCACTGAAGACTATGCTTATCTAAGACATGGATGATTTAACAAAATAAATAATAAGAACTGATATTTTATCTTAGCAGCTCCTGAAAATTTTCTAAACATTCTTAGGATGAGACACCAATTCCATTTTCATCACCTCCTCTTGAAGCATAAGAGCATCACAGTGCAATTATTTGCTTTCTTAGTGGTATTTTCTCTTCTGTCACAGTGTTGTGGTAAGTTCAGGCACTCAGGATTAAGGAATTTTAAATCCAGAGGAAAATCAGTGATGAAGTTGTGGTGAGGGGGGACATTCTGGAACCATCCCATCCTCCAGACAGAGCCTCAGCACTGTGGGTGCATCCCAGCAGGACAGGATGGCCGTGGATAATCCTTTCTTTGGGATCCATTCCAAATGTACAACATCATGTAACTCAACTTGGAGCAGAACTGTAGCCCTGGGGATTATCTCAAGGGATTTGATTGAAATTCACTTTTCTAGAGAAACTCCTCAGCGTGCTTTGGGAACCAAACATAAGCCAGCCTTATTTCCCACACCTCTCCCCTTGTATTTCTCTGTGCTCCTAACAGTCTGGCATTAAATGCTCTACAAAGGAGGAATAGCAACCTAGACATGGGATTTTTAATTTTGCTAATGCTCAGTCACAGCCCAAAAGACCAAAAATGCTTGATTTGATGCCACTGCATCCTCACTGAGCTTTTCCAAGGACTGTGCCCTGCAGAATATAATGGACTTCTAACACATTTGTTAGAAATGTAGAAAATTCCAGGATTTTTCCTCTGTGCTTTGTGGAAAACCATATTCCAACACGGGGGGAAAAGACTGGGGGTGTTATCCTTCCTTACCCCCCGTTTTCAGTGCAACATGGAGTGGTTTCATAGGTGCATTAATGCACTGCTACTCCCCTTTGACAAAAGCAGAGCAGGCATTGAACAAACAAATAATGTGCCAGTACTTGTGAAACAGAACTGCCTATGGTACCTGCAAAACAAGCATGATAAAAACCAATTCTCTCCTAAAAAATATCCTAAACTGCATCATTTCTCTATTTTCAAGTCATTCTAACCCTGACTACAAATACAGGGACCAAATATTTATGTCACACAAAACACCAGGGGACATTTATTCCTTAAACTGATGCTGGCTGGTTCAGGAGAGTCTTAGCTCTGCTAAAAATCTGAAATTAGGTTAGACCCTACAAAAGCTTGGACCAGCTGATAAGGATGTAGATAAACACACAAATAAAAACCCAACAAATGCTGAGCCTCAGCTCAAAAGTTCCAAGAATATTTGAGCATCTCATTTAGCTATAAATTAAAAATTTAGATTTTTAACTCCTTCTTCCACTCTGCTTTGCTGGTCTCTCAACAGCAGACGGCTCAAACAGAAGATACAACTCCTGAGTCCTGTTGTCACTTGCCCACCTGTCCTCAGAGACCTCTGAAATGACTGTAGGACAAAACCCTTTGGCCTTTATCAAGTGGTCTGAAATCTGCACATGAGCAGAGATGAATCAATGTCTTTCTCAAGCCCATGTTATTAAAATACTCAGCCATTTCTTGCTCTCCTTATCAAATGTTAATTATTGACACACAAATACTTCCAGCCAGAGATGCTCTTCAGGATGCCTCAGGGTTGATTCACTCAATATTCCTTTTGGTAAGCAATATTTCAGTGGAATGCTTATTATCTTAGGATAATTAGGAATTTCAATTATTTTGATAATAGAATTTTTAATTATTTTCATAAGAATTTGATTTCCTTTGAATGGCACCTGAACAAAGTAGGTTTGGATTTGTTATATTTATGACTTCTTAAAGGTTTTATTCTGATGTCAATAAGGCTTAAAACTTTCCCATTATCTGCTGTTCTGACACTGAACTTCTGAAAAATGTTAAATGGTTTTAACAATGCCAAATAACATACACAAAAGCAGTAATTTTTAATGGTATTATTATGTAAAAACATCACACTACTCATCAACATTTTAAGAGCTCATTGAAATAATGAAGTGGCTCCAGTTATTTCCATTAAAAGGTTTATAAATAATATCTGCTGTTTGGTGCATTAGGAGAGCATAGCTGGGTAATAATTGAAATGTCAATACATCTTCCTGGTGAAAGTCTCCACTTCTGAAAGCAGCACCTGGCTTCCTGTAGGGAGGACATGGAATTCCCACCTGCAGGGAGGACATGGAATTCCCACCTCGTGCTCCTTTCCACTGCTCCTGATTTGAACAGTGGAGCAAAGCAGTTCTTGCCATTCCCACTCAATTGCTTCTCTATTAAAGAAAACCACATGCGAGGAAAAAAATAACTATTTCCCACTCACTCACATAAATGCAAGCTCTTTAAAGGCACACACAACCTTAGAGCCCTTTTGCCTGATTTTTCTTCCCTTTTTCATTTTGACTCAATGGCAGTCTAAGCAAGGGGGAGCAAACAAGGCAAAGATAGCTCAGACATGAAGCTGCTCCAACAGCATAATAAGAAATGATGAAGTGTCAGGTCCATCACCTCTATTGTTGTGAGCAGGCTCCTCATTATGCGGAAATCTTTCCTTACAAAGAGTTTTCAGTTACATAACAGGATTTTTCATGAGCAATTTAGGAGCTGACATTGTGGAGAAAAAGAGGAGCTTTCAGAGGCTGCTGTCTCTGGCTGTTCCCTGATGCACCTTCTCATTTTCATTGAACGCATTCTCCTTCAGAGCCCCTTGGAAACCTTGTGGAATCTGACTGGTTATGGAACTGGAATGGTGATTGTTTTCTGTCAGAGACCCGGGGACAAAGAAAAAAATCTGGGATGGAACTTTCCACAGCAAATCTGAGAGAGCAGGAAACAAAAGAAGTTTAATGCCACACACCAAGCTGCCTTGCTGTCCCATCAGTGTCCTTCTGCAGCCAGCTGGATGGTGAGGATTTTTATGGTAAAAACACATTGACCTTCATCCTCCTCAGCTCCTCCTCTTTGCCCAGCTGACCCAAAGCTCTGTCTGCTGCTACTGAAGAGTTGATGAATTCCTGGTTTTCACCTCTTTCTCCTGGAGCCAAACCCCCAGGTGTTGATGAGTCAGAGGATGTCCTGCAGGAAAGACAGTGAGAGATTTTTGCTATGAAAACCAGGTCTGATTGAAGTCTTCTTCAGTCTCAGCCATGCTGAGCAGATAAGGGCATTTTGCTCCCTGAAAACTGATGAGATTTTTCAAAATATGCCAAAATGAAGTACCCTGTATTTTTTTGATACCTAATCAAAGTCGCACATCAAAGTTTGTGAAGGAGATGAATGCATAAGGAGGGGAAAGAGGGTTTATTATTTAATAGAGTATAAAAGTATCTTAAGTCTTTCTCTACATCACAATCTGTCAGATGGTTTTAAAAAGGAGATCTTACGTGGCTGACGTCCTGATCAAAATTTCAGAATGCCATTTAATCATGAATGTCTGCAATGGCACAACACAGAGACCACACAGGTAGATTTAATTGCTATTATTGCTGCATTTCTGTTCTTCGAGTGGGATTCATAACATGAAAAGTCACAACAGAAAAATTCATCAGGACCCAGCACACTGGTGTGAGTCCAGTCCTCACTGCTGTTGATAAGACAAAAATTTGGTTTCAAGTATTCTTATGCAAATTTCCTCTGCATGAAAGAGTTTTCAATGAATGTAAATCTGGCACTGCTATCAGTGTAAGTGGCCTGAAATGCATCTTCCCCACCTAGGAAACAGATGGCACCACAATGGCACGGATGGGAATGGAGAAGAAAGGAAAACAAGAAGAAAGCAAAAGAGATTTGGGTAGAAAACTGGGGATTTGAAGAGAGGCAGAAGCCCTTGGCAAACAGAGCTTGGTGTTTGAGGCCAAGGCATGGAAGAGCAGGGAATTTGTGCTGCAGCACAGCCCTGGGGCTGGGACTGCACAGGAGCAGTTTCAGGTGCTCTCACACACACCTGGCACACCTTGAGCTGCTCCCAGCACATCCCTCACCCACCTTCCCTGCAGCCCTGCTCCAGGGCTGGCCTGAGCCTGGGCAGTGCCTGGCACGGGGGCACTCGGGGTCTGCAGCCCTCCCCAGGCTGCAAAGGCCCCTTCCCTTCAGAGCTGAGCACACAGGAGCTGGGTTTGGGTCATCTGAGCTGTGTACCCCAAGAAGTGTCCAGAAGCACCCAAGAAGTGCCCAGAAGCACCCCAAGAAGTGCCCAGAAGCACCCCAAGAAGTGCCCAGAAGCACCCCAAGAAGTGTCCAGAAGCACCCCAAGAAGTGTCCAGAAGCACCCAAGAAGTGCCCAGAAGCACCCCAAGAAGTGCCCAGAAGCACCCCAAGAAGTGCCCAGAAGCACCCCAAGAAGTGATGCTTCCCCAGTCCCACCGTCCCTCTGTGCTGTGCTCCTGCCAACAGAGGAGGGGTGGAGCAGAGGGAGCTGCACCCAGATCTGGACAAAGTTTTCATTAGTTCAATGGCTTTATAAATAAATTACAAGTGAAAATGTCAGGACTATCAATGAAATTTATTCCATCTTTTTATTTTTAAGAAATGTAGAGGTTTTTTCCTCCTCCAAACTAATTAGGCTGATAACCCATGCTGCAAGGTGCAGCTGTTTTCCTGACACCTCGAGTTCAGCTGACTCTGAACTCCATTTTGTTGAACCCTGTCCACACTTGTTTCAATGGCAACAGCCTGCAAACACAGAAAAATACCCACTTTAATTAACTTTTACTCCTTTCCAGGGGGTGTTAAAAGAAAACCAAGAGCTATTACAGAGACAAAGTGAGCGAGCCTTGCAGGCAGTGAAGGCTATTACATTCAATTGTTTGGCAACACTTCTATTCAAGACTAACAATTTCAGAGACTTATGTTCTTAATAGAGCAGGCTAAAACTCTTCTGATGAACAATTTGCCATCAAAAACTGCTGATTTTCTGGATCAAAACGTTCTCTGGGAATGTTTATTCCACTAAAACTTGTGACAAGCAGGCAGGCTGGCTGGAGGGCTGGCAGCTTGGCTTGGAAGGCTGCCTGGGAGCTGGGCTGGCAGAGAGAGGCAGGCTGCCTGCCCAGCGTGTCCTGCCCGGAGCTGCTCCCCTCCTCTCACAGGTCAGACACATTATGCATTATAATCATTTTTATTAGCGAATTTGTCAACATTTCTAAGCAGAAAACACAATAGATCAATTCAATGCAGCATGTTTCAAAACATACTTTGGTACATTTGGCATGAAGATTCTCTTTTTTCTTTTTTTTTTTTTTTTTGAAAATTAGCTTAAATATTTTCTAGTGTGAGAGAGATACTTACATCTTTTGTTCTAATTCAAAGCAATAATAAAAACCCCAAGTGAAACACTGGAGCCTCAGCAGAATGGGAGCTCCTGGTTTCAGCCCCACAAAAAACTCCATGTTCCCAAACAAAAGCATGTTAAGCTATGGTCTTTCTACAGACAGAATTTGAAGACAGCTGCTGCACAATATTACCTTTACTTTTCCAATAATGCAAGGAATTGATTAATTTGTCAAAGCTTAAGGATTTATGGAAAGGGTTACTCTCTCTTCTTATTCATTCTAAGTTGATCTATTATTTTAAAAAATGAACTGTTACCATTAAAATCACCATAGCTGACACTGGCAGGACTTGGAAAACCCAAATTCTGGTTGGGGAGATAAAAGGCCTTGCTTTTTAAGCTTATATTATATCCCTTATTTAATTAAACTGTCAGGAAAAATCTTCTATCTCCAAAATCCTGACCACACTTCAAATTACAATAATTATAACTTGAATTTGTGAAGAACTTGTAGATGTTGCCCTTACTAGAATAATCACTCTTAAAATTTCCAGTGAACTAAAAGATTATTCAATTATGCCTTAATTTTCTTGCAAGCTTTCAGGGAAAGTCTGGTTTGGGGGGGGGGGGGTGGTTTGGTTTCTTTTGTTTTGTTTTTTTGTTTTGTTTTGGGTTTTTTTGTTTTTTGGCACTGGAACCACATATAGGTGTTGGACATTCTCTCACATGAGATGTATTTAAGCTTTATTGTTCTGTCCAGGCCACAGCCATGAACACACAGAACAGAACCCAGAGAATTCACAGGTTTGCTACCCAAGATATTTTACACCACTGCTGAATAGTTTCTACCAGAAATAAAATGTCTTTTAGCAGTTCAACTCTACCACTATGAACATCTCCACAAACATTCAGCAGCAGCAGTAGAAACCTGGGTCTGAAGAACTAAAAGCTGACTTAGAACTGGTGAACATCTGTTTGTTTGGGGCTCTTTCTGTTCTGGGAACCCCTGGTTTCCATGATCCCCAGAAGTCACTGTTTGTGTTCAGAGCATTTAAAAATAACTTCTCCCTTGCCCCACGCAGCAGCTTTGCTCCCTGCACTGCAAACACTAAATTTAGCACTAAATGAACTCACGTGGGGATGGAAAGGTGACACAAGCACAGTGACAGCAGCAGGACATATAGATTAGGGAGTATTTATAGACCAAAAAACCCAATAAACCCTTGCCAATATTGCCTGACCCACGAGAAAAGGACAAACCTGAAATTTCTCTGTCTATGTTTATCACATAAAAACTGAAATAAATTCCACCCCTGCAGTACCCAATTACCATGGAAAATACAAAATGCACTGCTGATACAATGGCTCTGCTGTGTGAGAAATATCAAAAAGGTCAGGAATAACAGAAATAAAACACCTGCTTGACAGAACTCCCATTGCAAGGAGTGGTGTTGGTGATTGACACAGGTGATGCACACAGCTCAACTTAGAGCCATAAAAATTACAAGAGAAAGAACTCCTAAATTAGGCATTAAAGCCTGCAGGTAAAAAGGTAAATATTCTATTCCCTCTTAGTGTCACCTTCCTTTGAGTCAATATTGATTCAAGCTTCCTATCACAACTGTATTGTTTTATAAAATGAAGCCAGTCTGGAGTTAATCACAACCAGGCTTTCAAAACCTGAAGAAGAAGTGTCATGAACATTTCAAACACTGAAAGAGTCCATAAAACCCAGTTTGTGCTGGGTTTCCACCACATTAAATAGCCTTGATTTCCCAGTAGGAACCGATGTGTGACTTCTCTGGGCACTCTTCAACAGCTTCCACGGGATGCAAACACGAAACCTCAGCTCCCTGTTTCAGTTCAGGACAACAGGGCAGGCCCCTCCAGCCATCCCACCTTGTTGCCAGGAGTGTCAGCCCAGCAGAGGGGCTCCTGGGCCCCACCTGGCAGATAAAGAACGAGTTTCTGGTCAGCAAAGCAAAACCCAACTGAGCTGCTCTGCCAACCTTCCAGTGGAGCACATGGCATGGCCAACGTGTGCTTTGTGAATGAAGCTCAACCACAATTACAGGGTGAGGCCTCAGCCTCTCGTGGGAGGTTTTTCTGTGGGTTTAACCACTGCAGGAAAACAAGATGTGACAGAGCTGACTTACCTTCCACTGGTGGGAACTTTTCCTCAGGCAGACACAGGATTTCTCCAAAGCACCAGAAGGCCAAATGCTCCTTTCTTCACCCACGTGAGGGAAGAGATGACATTTGAGATTTTTGGACTAAAGAAAGCAGAATTTTCCTAAAGGCACCCACTTTAAAAACTGTTAAGCTTTTCCTCCTCCCCACTCCATCCCCCAGCACCTTTTTCCACCTAAGGATCTCCAGCCACCTGCAGCAGACCCTCCCCTCATCGAAATCCCCATAGTCCCTACAAACACCACCTCAGCTGATATCAATCACCCTAGTCCATACAAACACAACCTGAGCTGATAGAAATCACCATGGTCCATATAAACAAACAGGATTCTGAACTTGCTATCAAATGTAGATCTCCCACTAAACTTACCCAGTTTTAAATCTTGTCCTGGAAAACTCAGAAATTATTTGGAAAATTTGTTAGATCAAGGTGTCTAACAATGCTCCATAAGTTTAAAATTCTGTGCTTTGCAAAACAATTCCCAGCCATAAGGAGAGTTTCACAAGTGACCTTTGGTGAGAAGAGTTCATTAGAACTCAGTGGCTGAGTTACCTGGGAGATTCTCTCCCCTGCATCTTTAAAAGTGTGGGGTTTCTGCCCTGAACACCATTAGCTGAGGAGCTACAGAGCCTTTAAATGTTGGGAATGACATGAAGGAAACAAAACCAATCAGATTTAGCACTCAGGGCAGCCCACAGGGCAGTGCCAGCTTTCAGAACTGAGACTGTGAACTTCTAGATTTGTACTGTTTAAACTGCACAGGGAGCTCTTGTGGGTCTCTGTCTTCTCTTAATCAAATACAAGTTTTACTGGCTCATTACTGCCAATTAGGAAAGATTTGCCTTTAAAAATTTATTGAATGCTGATGAAGAACAACACAAACTCTTAGGAAGCACAATATTAGTTAGATGTCAGACTCTAGAGTAAACTCAGAGAATGCATAAACAAGAATAAATATTCAAGTTTTCCATCAACTGTGTGAGATCATCAGAGCCTCTACACTTTGCTTATCACTGAGGAAGCATTTTCTTCAACCCACAGGTTCAGGGCTCTGACCTGAACTCCTTTCCCTAGGAAGCAAGGAGCGCATGGAGGATTCAGGGATGTTCCCCTGAATTGCTGGAGCCATCATCACATTTCAAAGTCAACCTCTAATCAAACCTCACCCAGAATCACAGAATCATGGAATGGTTTGGACTGGGAGGGGACCTTAAATCCCACCGAGTGCCACCCGTGCCATGGCAGGGACACCTTCCACTGTCCCAGGTGCTCCCAATCCCAGTGTCCAACCTGGCCTTGGGCACTGCCAGGGATCCAGGGGCAGCCCCAGCTGCTCTGGGCACCCTGTGCCAGGCCCTGCCCACCCTGCCAGGGAACAATTCCTCATTGCCAAGATCCCATCCAGCCCTGCCCTCTGGCACTGGGAGCCATTCCCTGGCTCCTGTGCCCCTTTGCAGGCTCCTGTAAGGGTCCCTCAGGCCTGCCTGGCACAGGGCATTTTTCTGATTACAGCTGCCTTGCTCACCTGTAGAAAACACCCACATACACTCATACTCACATACAAAACGCCCACATTAAAATACCTGTGACCCTAAAATCCTTAAAGGCAGATTTCCCTCCTTCATGATCTTTGAACAAGCTTCTCTGTCCCATTAACAGCATTGTTTCATTTTCTAATGGTGTTTCTTCCATGGAGGGTTTTTGTTGCTGTTGGGTTTGTTTTGGTTTAAAAAACAAAAACAACTCAAGCCTAGTTACAGTTATGACTAAACATCATTAAACTGGTCTTGTTTCTGGCATTGCGAGTGCTTGGGTTAAAATAAAGTATGGCCTGTTGAAGCACATTGTATCTGAAGGACCCCCAATGTTCACAGCTCAGGCTTTTAACACACAAATTCTCAAACTCACATAGAATTATTTTATTTACACATTATCTAAAGTGCACCTTTGGCATCTTAGACTGGATTTTGTTGCTGTGTAGCACACAGTGACAGAGAGAGTTGACCAATTATCTCCCAGATAACCGGAGAAAAAACTTTCCTTTTTTTTTTTTTGCCCACCCAAACATGTTTTTATTCCCCCATCCCTCGCCAGTCCCTGACTTTTAGAAGTCTCATTAAAAGGAACAACTCAGGAACTTTCTGAGAATCCATTTTCCATGGTAGGGAAAAAAAAAAACCCACCCTATTTTTAAAAATCAGATTTGGAAAAAAGATAACCTAGAAATGTAGTTATGGATGCCACTTTTGTCTGTAAAATTCTTCAGGCACAAGGAAACTTCCAGGCAGAAGTTAAGCCCAGAACAAGGAGCAGCCCAGCAGATAGGTCAGGACATGACCACACTTTCTGGCAGGAATTAGAAGCAGCATTCCAACATTTGAAGCCTCAATCAGTAGGTTTATTGACTTTCTGTGGCTTTTATTATCTGCCTTTTCACTGATAGATAAATGAAATTAAAGACTTATTTTATCTTGATGCAGAATGAAAACAATTTAGGGCTTATCAGAAATCTTAGGTTTCAGCCATCAAGTATTCTCTGAATTAGATGCTGACAGGATGATGTGAGTATTGCTTATTATCTTTATACTTTTTTAAGTTAACACTTTCTACAAAAATATTGTCATAAACCAAACAACCAAAACAAAATAATAAAAATTTTAAAATCCAACTTCCCTATGTATATATGATTAATCTGCATACACATCCTGAAACCCTCGCTGGGAAAAAAATCATTAAATCTTCCTAACTTAGAAAAGCAGTGCCAGCAATGTTGATGAACACATGTGCAGATGTGTAGTTCTTGTTCATAAGGGCCATTTCCAAAATCAAATCCATGCCCTGGGCTGAGCCAAGGAGTTTCTTTCCTTTATCCAACATCATCACCCTCCCAATATTAGTGACAAGTCATACCAAGATTCCTGGCGACACTAAAGGGCTTCTCAAGAGCAGCCCACAATTTATAAGAGCATTAAGCTGATCTTTAGAGTGTTTGTGGAGTGCAAATGCAAATGGGGCTGTTGCTAATGTCTCATAATGTCCCATATTTCAGCTGGCAGCCCCAGCCTGTGAATTTCCCATGCACCACAAACGCTCCGTGCTAATGAAAATGAGGCAGAGGAAGCTCATAAGTCTCTTGTTTGTGTTCCAGCACGAAACCAACTCTCAGCATTTGCAAAACCCCCAGAAGCACAGCCACTAAGATGTATTTATCATCAAGGAGTGTTATTTGTTCCATAATTTAACACTGAAGCTGCATTTCTAAGGGCAGGCCCCGTTTTTTTCAGTGGTTGCCTCCCCTGCTGCAGCTCCCTCTGAAAGGGAATCTGTTTCTCTGAAGTGTCACATCCCACAGCACAGCTGGGATGGAAACCTTCCTGACATTCTCAGGAAAAACAGAAAAGGCAAAGAAAGGGGTGAAAATCCCTACCAAAAGGTTCCTTATCTACATAAAAAAATAATATACATGGCCTGAAAAACCTTATGTGTCTATACAAACCCCTCAGGTAACCCTGGAGCTCCAAGGAAAGACTCTCTAATATTGAAACATCAGTGTGGAGAATTGGCGTTCATGGCAGTGGGGAAGGCTGGTTACCTTGACCTTTTTGAGGTTTTTACTATGTTTTAAATTCTCTTTCAAGCAATGACTGTTCCATTGAGCAGTAGCTGGAAAGTCAATAAGTACACAAGAAATAATGTGTATAGGAGCACCCAGCTCTGGCTGCAGATGTGTCTCCCCACATTCCCTGGGACTCATCCTCAGTGGCTTTGTACAGGCTTTAAATAGCAGAATCAATGTCCTCCAAACCAATTTTAGCTTCACAATTTTCCACAGTTTCCTGGCTACTCTCTGCCTAATCTGCTCCCTGTGTCGAGCTGGTGATTCAGTTCAGACCTCCCAGGGTATGAACAGGAGAGAAAACCCTGCTGTGGAATCAGGGGTGGATATGCATTTCTAAGGAGTTTATATTCAGAAGGAAAAAAAAAAAATCATCCTTTAAGCCATCCTTTGATCAATTTATTCTCCAAGCACTCTGAGTAAATTTATCTGACCTTCCTGTTAATTTTGTCAAACAATATTTTCATCTGACAATGGCTGTGCTCTTCTGATTATTTCATCCTCTGGAGTCAAATCTTGTGATCTTCCTGCAGAAAAGTCTCATATGGGATTCCAAAAGTGTTTGGAATCCCATAAGCATTCCAGAATTCTACTTAAAATAAAAGGAGAAGCTGCATCACAAACATTACCATAGAAACAAAGTGCCACAGACAGAGTTATTAGTGAGAATGGAAAGGAAAAGCTAATTCATAAAGATAACTCCCAGTCTTCAGTCTGTAACAGACACAATTCTAATAGAATAGAGACAGGTTTCATTAAGCACTGAACAAACCATCAGAATAATATTACTATGTCCTTTATTTAACCAGGGGCCACCATAATTGAGATGAAGCTCAAATAAAGAGCCTGACTCTGCAGCCTTCATAGGCATTCATGCCCTGCTTGAATTTGTCACATCTTTTCATATCAGCCCTGATTTCCTTCACCCAACCACCCCACCATTGTGTGCATGGCATCCTCTCCATTCACTGCAAATGAAAATGTGATCCCAATAAGTCACCAGGACTGGGAGCAGCAGACCTTATCCCTTATCTAGAAGCTATTTTTCACCAAGGCAGCACTGTGCTCTCTTTGTTTTAATCTCCTTGGTATATTAAAAAATATCTTGCTTTCCTCAAGGAGGAGAAACAACTCCTAGCCCATAATAGTCTGAGATGCAGACACGTCCAAATTAAGGGCACAGGGGCTGTGATGAAGCCTTGTCCTCCCTCCTGCAGCTTTTCCCATCTGCAGCTTTGGAGAAACAACAGCTCAAAGGAAGAACTGGGATCAAGACCCAGACTAAATTCTGCTCCTGTTTCAGACTGTGCTCTGCCTCGAACATCTTCAGGATGCCAAAAATTCATCCCAATAAACACCTTGCCCCTGAGCCTTGCTGCAAATTCCAGGAACCTCCAGATCCCCAGTCCTCTGCAGAGGCTTCACTTTATTTCTTTAGCATCCTGCTCTTGACCTTGATGTTCATGTGCTGATAACTGATCTCCAAACCCATCAAATAATGATTTTTTTTTCTTATAACTGGGCCTTCAAAGCTTGAATTTCCAAACTAAACTACTATCTTGGTGTGACTAGGATAACATATTTAAAAATCAGAACAAAGCAAATCCACAACAGAGGAATGTTCTCCATTTACTTTTATTTGTGCTGACAAAGTCAATTTTAACTTGGGAATGCACATTTGAAAGACTCTAATGGACCAGAAAGTTCAGCTGTGGATTGGATTTATCTGAATGCATTAGATACAAACTGATTAATATATAATAGATGTATAATATAAATTTACCATATCTTAAGTATTTAATTACTTCTAGTCATTGACAAAAAAACATTCAACTTCTCAATAACAGCAGAACTAAAAAATCTCTTTGATTTAATAATGCTGGTGGACAAATCTTTCTGTTCCCATCCACTGTTAAACAAGTGTTTTATCACTGGATAAATGAAAAAATAATATGAAGAAATCAAGGAAAAAAGAGCAATATGCACTATTTTCTACTTTTGGGAAAGGTAATTCTTCAATCTTGAACACTTCAAATTTGCATTTGTACGTAATTTTTTTTTTCTCTTGGAGATTCTTTTCAAATAATTCTTGTTTGGTACAAGCAAGTTTAAAAGAAGGGCAAAATGAAGACCTGTTTATAATGGTTCAAATTTCATCCCACAATGGCCCCCATAACAGGTAATCCCTCAGACACTGTCATTTCAAGGTACTTATAAATAGGAACAGGGAGAGCCAAAGCCCTTTTGGCTTTTTTGTTTGTTTGTTTGTTTTTAACTCCCCCACCAGCCCATGGTTTGATCATCACTGTACCAGAAGACAACACCCTGTAAAGCACATTTTCCTTTTGGGAGCCTGCAAGTTCAGGACTTTTTAGAAAAAGAGAGGCAGCTGAGGCCCTGATTCTTCGAAGCTTTCTCCAGACTGGCTCTTTTAGCACCTCTGGCTACGTGAAGTTATAAACAGAGATGAGTTCCCCAAACCTTTTACTGTAGCAACACTTCCACAGTGATTTAAAAATAAAATAAAAATAAAATCATAAAAGTTCCCAAGTAAAACACAGATGCGCAATACTCACATTCTTGTATAGTCTTGAAGTGCCTGGGAATGAAATTTTTATTGCTCTCCATTAGATCTTGTATAACATTGCTGGTGTCTGCAGAGGACCCCATTAGATCTTTCTCCCACTCATGCTGAGAGCACAGCAATGGAAACCTCCAGGGCTGGGACAGAGAAGTGCCCTGGCCAGACCCTGTTTGCAGTGCCCAGAGACCTACCTCATCACCAACTCTCTAAAACTGAAACAGCAGACGGGAAAAATCATGTATGGAAAAATGAGAATAGCACAAAGTGATGCTTTGTGATGAAACCTTTATTTATGCTGTAGGTGTGTGAAGCACCACTGATATCAATGATATTTTTTCTCCTTTTCCTTCATAGCTATGTATATTCATATATTAAACTCTGAGCAAGCTGAGAACAGCTGGGTGGTTAAAGAGGGTCAGTGTTCATGGAGCAGGAGCAGTTTGAGATCTTTGGGCAGGGCTGGCCGGCAGCAGACAGACTGCAGGACACCTGAACAGACAGACTGCAGGACACCTGAACAGACAGACTGCAGGACACCTGAGCAGACAGACTGCAGGACAGCTGAGCAGACAGACTGCAGACAACAGAGCAGCCAGACTGCAGGACACCTGAACAGACAGACTGCAGACAACAGAGCAGCCAGACTGCAGGACAGCTGAGCAGACAGACTGCAGGACACCTGAACAGACAGACTGCAGACAACAGAGCAGACAGACTGCAGGACAGCTGAGCAGACAGACTGCAGGACACCTGAACAGACAGACTGCAGACAACAGAGCAGCCAGACTGCAGGACAGCTGAGCAGACAGACTGCAGGACACCTGAACAGACAGACTGCAGACAACAGAGCAGCCAGACTGCAGGACAACAGAGCAGACAGACTGCAGGACAACTGAGCAGACTGCAGGACAACTGAGCAGACTGCAGGACAGCTGAACAGACAGACTGCAGGACACCTGAACAGACAGACTGCAGGACAGCTGAGCAGACAGACTGCAGGACAGCTGAGCAGACAGACTGCAGGACAGCTGAGCAGACAGACTGCAGGACAGCTGAACAGACAGACTGCAGGACAGCTGAACAGACAGACTGCAGGACAGCTGAGCAGACAGACTGCAGCTGTACAGACAGACTGCAGGACAGCTGAGCAGACAGACTGCAGGACAGCTGAGCAGGCAGAGCTCCTTGGCATGCTGGCTGGGATGCGAGTGCAGCAGGGCTCCCAGGATGTTCCACACCTGCCTTGAACCCATCCAGCCCTGGCACACAGCTCTTGTCCCCTCTGTGTCCCCTCCCCACCGTGGGTGGCACAGCAGGACTGGCACTGCCCCAGGGCACACCTTGAACACCAAAACCAAACCAGCCCTGGGGGAAAAAATATAAATATCAATGTCAGGGCCCACTCTTCTCAACCTGGGGTGTCCCAGCACAGCTTTAGTCCCACTAAGGCCAGCGGTTCAGGGAGCATAGCTTTCCTCATTTCTGCCAAAAAGCAAAGTGGGGAAGTGAACATGAAAAAACCCCAACGTTCTGGTTCCTTACCATGCTGCCAGGGGATTTTTAATGGCTAAATGTTGAGTTTTTTCTCTGTGCCACAGCACTCTCCCCACACTCACCTTCCTTTAAAAAGCTGAGAAACACAATTATGTTACTATTTCTTAAGACTTTGAGTCATAGAAGAAAACTCACATCAAAGTTTCACAAATCCGTGGGATATTTTGAACAAAAGCCTCCAATTTTATGCCGTTCCTTCTCATTTCTGTTGTCAGATGTAGCGTGGCATTAGGCTTAAAAGGTAGACAGTGCAGGCAACACGGGAAGCAAGAAAAGCAATTAAATTTTGTGTGTTTACAAGTGAAAGTCTGCTGTAAATAACCATGTCAAGGAGATCTTGCTGTGGGTAGGTGGGATCTGAATATTGAGAACTAACTGGAAGAAATGGCAATCAGAAACAGACTGCACAGGGCAGAGCTGGAATGAGAAAAAACTAGATTTAGCCAAGCTGGGGGATGCAGAAAAATAATAAAAAAGAGAAAAACAACATAAAGCAAACACTGATAAGATGAATTGGAGAAGGTAGAAGGTGATGGGACAGGAGAAGAGATGACCATTCTGTGGTTTTTTTCTGCTGCTCTGGATTTCCTCTACATTTGTTTGATATTCTGCAGATGTTTGATTGCTCATTTATGAAGTCAGGTGCAGCAGTCTGCTCCACACTGACCCTGGAGCAGTCAGGCTGGAGGAGCTGCCAGCTCCAGCAGGAGCTTTACTCTCCAGGAGGAGAAGAAGTGTGCACACACCCTGCCAAGCCTGAGGAGAAGAGCAAAGCAACCCCCACGGCTGGTCCTGCACAGAGCTCGAGGATTCCCACAGGCCTGGGGGCATTTCCTCCTAAGGCTCCTCATCCAGAGATATTCCTTTCTCCCAGGCCATGGCCAGGGGTGAAGATCCTGTTACCTTGCCAGTCTCCACCACCCCAGCAGGGGGAATGTCAGGATGTAAATGTGTACAAATGTCAGATGTAAATGTGTACAAATGTCAGATGTAAATATGTACAAATGTCAGATGTAAATATGTACAAATGTCAGATGTAAACATGTACAAATGGTAAATGTAAATGTGTGCACACATCAGTGTGCAATGCTGACAGGACTCCTGTGAAACCCTCAAGGAGAAGTCCCAGCAGAGTTAAATCCAATTGTTCTATCATTCCCATTCTTCTTCTCCCTTTGGAGAAGAGAGCATCTGATCAGGGACGAGAGTGGACTTTTTAAGGGTAAGGAAAATATAAAGTAATATGAAATATCCAGTGCCAAAAGGAGCCAGACTGCAAGTTCTGTACTGATAGTCTGGCTTGGCATTTAGAGATAATACAATAACACAAACAGCAGCATTCATTGCTAAATGTTTTGTCAGTAGACTCATTTAAAATGAGCACATTTTACTTTTTTTTTTTTAATACTCATAAAGGCTTTCATACATAAAAGACCCTTCCAGTTCTACTCCAATCTTGCACTGCCTGATAAAAAAATCTCACCACAAGAGAGAGTTGGCCATAGCTCATTCTCTAATCATTGCCTGGCATTAAGAGTAGTGAGAAATCAATTATAATCACTGCTAAATAAGGGGGTCACCATCAATATGCTCAGAGCCTGACAGAAATGTGCTAAGAGCTCAATTGTTAAATATCATTTCATAAGGATATCTTTCCTGTGATCTGTATAAATGTGGGAAGCTGACGGGAGAAGGAAAATAATTGCTGTATGAAAGTGTAAAATGATGACTAGAAACTAGGTTTATATAACAATGCCCCACATGGCATCATCCCTGCAGTTAAGGTACTGTCCACAGCTGAAGAGGGAAGATCACTGGCAGCTTTGCAGTCAATCTGATGAGGCTGCAAATACAAATAATCCAGCAATTTTGGGGTCGAGCATAAACACCCAAGAGTTTTAAGGCATCACAGAATTTTGGCTGGGTCAGCTTCATGGACAAGTGTCCATTTGGCTATTTCAACTTGAGCTTTTCTTTTCAAAAGTTTCATTAAAATAGAGACTGTTTTCACCCTATAATTACACACAAATATCAACTGCTGCTGAATAAAAAGGGCAGCTGAAAAGCACAAAATGCTTTTTTCCTTTTCCCTCTCTGACCCTCCCTCCTCAGCCTCTGTCTCGTGTTACATTTGTTGTTAAGTCTCCTCATAGATGTCAGACTCTAATCTTCTCCCTTCTGGAACATTCACCCTGAAATCCATATGACTTCACTGGTAAATTCTGATTTAGTTCATCCTACTGTTTACAAAGCCTTTAAACAAAGGCCATCTGACAATAATTCTACAATACAAAAAACTGTGCCAGGTGCCAACAGTACCATCACTAGGAAAATAAATCAGGTTATTTCAATACCCATCTTGGATTTTTGCTGATATTCTATTAGAAATTTGAAGTCTTGAAGCTGTCTGCATCCAAATATGCGCCTTCAGAAGAAAACAACAAACCCTAAGGAATTCTAAAGAAATGTAACCCAAGGGCTTTGTTTCACTTTGTTTCACTTCAAATTTTTGTCCGCCATACCCTGAGAAGTGTTGGCAGAGTTTGGGGCTTTTGGGGCTTGGTTTTATATTTCCAACTATGCATCCAGGTTATAAGAGGCAGTAGCAAAAAAAAGTGCCTTATTTTAAGGAACAGGAATTCCCTGTATATCTCCATGGACAGCTGACCCACAGGAATGATGAGAAAGCCTGGATCATAAGGGTGGTTTCTTTTCCTGCCCCTCCCAGTGAATATTTTTCCTCAATATGTGCCCCAGTGCATCCACACTGAGTGTTCCCCCCTCCTGGTGTTCTATTGATGCCATGCACACAGCTCCTGCTCAAACTCAGCTCCTCACCTTTCCCAGGCATCCTCTGAAGAGAAATCCCAGTTCAGAACAACCTAAAGGTGCTTTCTCATACTCCCAAATGACAGAAATACTTCCCTCAGCCCTGCTCCTCCACTCCCACGTACATTCTTGATGTCTTGAGCTACAACTTCATTTATAGAAGACCCACCCTCCAAAGCTGGCAACTGAACTGTGGAGAGCAGCTCCAAAGGTCTCCTGAGAGAAGCAGGGCTGAAGCAGCAGAAGCTGTCCTGCTCTTTGAATTCTGCCTCTTGAACAATCAGCATCTGGAAGCACTAATTCACACAAGCTCCTCCTGCATGAAGGAACAGCAGAACACTTCTGTGCTGGCTGGAACCTCAGCAGGGAGGCTCTGGCTGGGTTTATTCTGCACCCTGGGTGTGTGAGAGGCACTGGTGCAGTGCTCTGTGCAGCAGGACGCTCCAGATGAGTCAGGAGGCAGGGCAGAGGTGCCACAGAGCCACACTAAAGCACTCACTGCTGGCTTTCCTTGGATTGCTTTCCAGCCATCTGTATCTCATCTCTACAGACAGGAATTGTCTCATCTGCCCTTGACAAGACATAAATTAAGACATGCTGCAAACACAAATTCTATTTAAATAATGGCAGAGATTCTCATTTCAAAGGACATTCCAAAGCCATCCTCCCTTACAAAACATTAGCATATGCTTCTTAAGTGCTCCTGAAATAAAATTTGTATCACCACAGTCACGTGGCATTACTCTGCCTGCAAAAGCTGCTCTCAGCTGCCTCCCAGTTAAGGCTTGAACCAGAATTTCCTTGCTGCAAGTGTCTTCTCTCTAAGGTGGATAATTTTACCTCTCACTCCTCCCAAAAATTACAAGACAATCTAAAAACATCCTCCACTCCTGCTTGTGTTGTGAGAATCTCTTTTACACCAGCCCTCCTTCCAAACAGGAAAGCAGCATCAATTCCATAAACAGAGGAGAACAAAGTTCCTGGGTTCTTCTCAATAAATAAATACAAGGTTTGATTTTTCATCAACCTTAAAAATAGTATTATTTTTAGCATGCTTATTAAAACAGCGAATTAGCAGAACAAAAATGAAGGAATTATGTGCACATAATAATTTTTTTGTTTACAAGCCCTAATTAATACCAGGAAATCTTGACAAGTTATTGTGTCTCAGCTTGCAGAGCTCTTGACCTTGGCCCTGCAATGTCAAAACCACCATCCCCAGAAGAACATGAGCTTTTGTATTTGGCTTTAAATTACCCAGCGTTTCACCTTCCCAGGATACTGCTGTCTTGATTAAATAAAGGTATTCATATTCATAATATTACTTTAAGAGGCAGGGATAAACCAAACCATTTCTATACTTTCAGACCAGTCTCTATTCTACTGAAATTCCAATTATAGCTCATGTGGGCTCGAATTAAACTTCTATTTCCCCACCAGCTCTTTAGGAGAGATTCTGTTTCCATACGTTGCAGAATTATGCAACCATAATTAGTTTAAATCTTAAATAAATAGGCTTAATTTCTGAGTCTCAAAAGCAAGCAAGAGCACAATATTTACCACACTGTTCAGCAATCAATGGAAATAAGCTCAGATTCTGGTGACTGATTTAGAACTCTGACAGTTCCATAAAAAAATAGGATATTCACTTAAAATAGGCAATGTCCCTTGGTTTTTTGTGCCAAACATCAATATGCAGTCGACCTGCCACAAAAACAGCAATGCTGAACAGAGAACCCCCCTGAACTGAGGTTCAATCACACTGGAGTGGTTGGAAAAGAGCCTTGCTATTTAAATATGATAAAAAGGAGCAGGACAAAGGGGAAGGAGCAGGTGATAAGTACAAAAGTAGTTAAGACAGGCTCCATTTGGGAACATAAAATCATATTGCTTTAGAAACAATGTGATTTTGTGCTGCAGATTCAGCCTGGATGGGGGACTTCTGCAGGAGTCAGAGTTAATAAACAGGAGTCTTTCATTGGGAACAACAACCATGGAGCCTCAAGAGCTCAGGAGATGAGAACTGTTCTCCTTTATCTAGCACACATCCCACGGGTTTCTGCAGATCCACATAAAACTCCTGCATTTCCTGAGCTGCTCCACTGCCAGGGCTCTGCCCATATTGATTAGGGATAAAACTTTGCAAGGACAGCCAGCAGAATTCAGCAAACATAAATCAAATCAGCAGGGCTGCTTCTGATCCAGGGAAAGATTCCTACTGAGCCCACTTTGCCACTAATAGGGCCCGTGTCAGCCAGACAATGCCTTGATTTCATGCTCATATAATGAATAAATACATCAAATTCAGTCCTTCCTGGGCCAGAGCTGCTGCCTCAGCACACCTTTGCCACTCCAGAATCTGGGGTGATAAATTTACCTTCAGACATCGTTTTTCCTAAATAGCCATTGTGTAAAAACACCACCAACATCTGGAATATTTAATTGCCATCACGTTGATCCATAAAGTCCCTGCAATACCAAGGTTCGGTTTCAAATGTATCAGCACAAAGAGTGAAAAGTTTATTCCAAACTTGACTGGTGAGTAGGGCATGGCTTTGAGGACACTCCAAACAGCAGAAGGAAGGTCTCAGAGATGCTGGACTGCTCCAGTTGCAAAGTGAATGCTCCTGGTGAGCAGCTCTCCCCAGGAGCACACACAGAACAAGCCCAGGGCAGGGGAGGACTCTACCACACTTCCCACCACTCTTCCTAAGTCCACTCAGACACTTAGACACAGAAACAGCTCTTCCTTTAATGATAATGACCTCAACTCAACAAATCACAGTTATTTCACCAAAAAAAAAAAAAAAAAATTAAGCAAGGCACCAGATAGAACAAATAACTGCTCATCTTGCTGGGAACTTCAATGTCCAAACCTCTGCCTTTTCTAACCTGGGCTCACTGTTTTGCTGTTGAACAACTTAGTTTTCATTTTTATCCTTTTAGTCCAGATGGATTGCAGGCTTGGCTAACAACATAAACCTGGTTAATCAACTTTCATGCCATATTTATGTTGCAACAGGGAGGTTTTACTGCAGTCTGCAGTTTACCAATGCATACTGTGGAACACAGCCAGTGCTTTATGTACCCTTCAAACTGCAAGCTGGAGTCCACTTTGCCATCAGTGACCCCAAATCAGCTACTGACAACCAGCTCTTGTCTTCGCTGAATACAGATTCAGTTAAATTTAATTAAACAAAACAAAAAAGAAAACAAAAAAAGAAAAGAAAACAAAAACCAACCAAGCCAAACAAACAAAAAACCAAACCCCATCCCTCCAGGAATTATATTTCACTAATGAAAATTATGAATTTTCAAACCTACCCATTTTCTTGTGACAGAGAAACCAGTTAAAAGTCAAGAAATGTCTATTTCCTAATTCATTTGTTTTGCCATCACTACCCCCTCCTTACAGCAAGTTTTTGGCCAAATAAAGAACTCCCTTTTACAGAAGCTGTTACTCTATTTGTCATGTTTTGATGGTGCTGCTTTGGTTTTACTGCAGTTATTTTCCCCAGCAAGCTGAAGGGCTTGCAAGGAAAAAAAAAAAAACCTGTCAAAACCCGTTCTGGAATCCTGTGTTTCCTAAATCACTCGTGGACATTTATGGCAGCAAGGAACTTGGTAATTAAAACTCCCATTCCATGGCTGCTCAGAAAAGTCAAGGCTCTGATACAAACGACAATTAACAGCCCATACTTGAACCACAGCAATTACACAGAGCTGGCAATTAACATTATTACTCATAAATTATAATGGGCAATGTGTTTTGCCTAACATGAGCAAGGAGGAGAAGAGGGGGAATGACTCATGTTGCAGTTCTGCTGCTCCCCCATCAGCCTGGCCTGGCTCAGCCCGGCTGCCCCACCCTCCAAAGGCCACTCAGAGGGGTTGGACCCATCCAATCCAATCCAATCCAATCCAATCCAATCCAATCCAATCCAATCCAATCCAATCCAATCCAATCAGCTTTGCCTCAATAGCTCTCTTCACCCACACGTGAAACCTGGACAACACCAACCTCTCCCAAATGGTCTTTGGAGTTCGTTTTCCTTCCTTTTTTTTTTATTTTTAACAGGTGGTTTAGCTTTAGCAAGGTGTTGTGGTTTTGTTTTGTTTTTTGTTTATTTTATACAATGCAGCTTAGCATAAATCAAGTTCCTATGGAAATTCTGTGTAGTATACAACATTGATGGTTTTTAGGTTAATAACAGTAAAATATTTGAAGGTTTAATGCAATACAAGGTTATTTATCATAAACCAAACATAGTTTATTTCATTGGCTTGAAATACAGAGGGAATTGATATTGTCACCATTGGCACTGCAGATTTTTCTCCCAGGAAGAAGCATTCTGCCATTCCTAATGATAAAAAATAAAACCAGCATCCTATTTCTAGTTTTAAAATAGTTGTTTCATGGGAGGCTATACATTCATAATCAGGACTAAGTATTATTTGCAGGTGTACTGGATTAATTCGATTTTAAGGAAAATGGGAAGGCACAAAAAGCCAAAAATTTGGGGTGGTGACATCAACTGAATTGCCTGAAAATCTGGAAACTCCAGTGGGCTCCAGCAGCAGGGGTTTGGCAGAGAGCAGACAAATACAATGTACTTTTAGTCACAAGGTTCTGAACCATGAGAGAGAGGGACACACTCTTATCTACAAATTGCTTAAACCCCTTCCTACAGTAGCAGTTCCTGAAATTTCATTTTCCTATTCTTTTCCTTCCTCCATCAATTTCTTATGTTGCACTTTTTTAAGCCAGTTGAGGCCAGGTCATAGTATCTCACTAGCTAATATGAAATTTAGAATATTTTACTGTCATTACAGTAAAATTTGGCCTTTCAGATTTCAAAGATGCACCCTTTTATACCAAACCTGTCATTTTCATAGCTGGATTACTTTTATTGTATTATGTTTCAGTTAATACCTTTCAAGTACAATTAATTCCTTTATAAAGCCTCTAAAAAAATTAATTTAAAAAATGTTTCTCAGAGTTACAGTCCAGTCTGAGAGACAAACCCAGCTGCTGCTGGTGGCTCCTTGGTGCAGGTTCTCAGGCTGCCACGGTGTTCAGAACTGCTACAATTTTAAGGAAATTTGAGTCATTTTGGGGCAGTAACGCAATGTCCAATCCCTCTGACATGAGCAATAACCCTGGAAAGCTTGAAAAGGATGAAAGCAGTGATGATTTAATCAAGGAGGAAGGTCTGCTTTGCACAAATCCCGTGCTGAGCCCAGAGGTGACAGGTTCAGGACACTGGGACTGGGCTGAAGGCACAGCCCTGCTCCCTCTCCAGCTGTGACTCAGGGAAAGGGGCACAAATCCTCATCACAGCCAAAATCTCCACTGCAGCATCTTTGTGTGATTCATTCAGGACCAAAACAAGGACATTCAATATGCATTTATTACTAAAACAAAAGGTGCTTTATCAGAGTTTGAGTGATGATTCCAGAACAAGTTGGACACCACATCCACACGGAGCAGCACCTTTGTTGAGGGTATGAAACCACACCAGTTCAGCCCCAAACAGGAACAAGATCACTAAATAGTTCCTCAGATCCCTTACCTTCCCTGCCAGCCACCCTGTCCTGCTTTGCTGTGTTTCTGTCACTGCTGCTTTTTCCCCCAATGGAGTTCCACCCTTCTTCTGTGTCTCTCTCCTTAAAAACACAACCAAAAACAATCTCTCTTTCTTAACTGAAAATTTGCTATTTCCACATCATTTCATTCTTCCACCTCATAACAAACCTGAGCATTGCTCTTCTTCTTTTGTCATTGGTTGAGACATTCAGCTGCTTGCACCAAAGAACCTGAATTTGGGCAAACCCAGCCAAAGACTCATCTCAGTGACAACTTAAATGTTATCAGTGCACCCTTACTAAACTTAGCAGCATAAGTGTGGTTCAGCAAGGACTCAAGTTCAACTGCAAAAATAATCTCCTTAGATTCATTTCATCCTTGTTTGTGAAAGTGAAAAAATCACCTGCATGCTCTTTTTGGGAGCTGCTTAGTGTTCAGCTGTGGGGAGTGGGTGAGAGACTTCCAATTCCAGACCAGCAATATTTCCAAGACCAGGATCTACAGAATTGTTCAGCTTTTGGTAGAGGCATCCCTGCTGTCAGTTTTCATTTTTTACTGATCCATTAATCCTAAGAAATCCTATTAGAAGTAATAGAAAACACTGCCTTGCAAGCCCCTATTCTCTTATGCTCCAACATCCTCATTTCCACAACTGCCTAATTGCATCATTTCACACCAAATTCTTTACAACCTTCCTGTAGTAAGAATTCTCTTTTCCTCTATAAATGGAAATACTGGATTTAACCAATATTGAAGAGAATAGGTTCCCTCATGGCTTGGTAAGGAATGAGAAGCATTGGTTTAAAGTTTCAGCAGAGTTTCAGCCATGAAGAATGGCAAATGGCAGGACAGAAACCCAAAGGCTGCATCTACAAGCCTTAGTGG
Source organism: Molothrus ater (assembly GCF_012460135.2). Taxonomy (NCBI): domain Eukaryota; kingdom Metazoa; phylum Chordata; class Aves; order Passeriformes; family Icteridae; genus Molothrus; species Molothrus ater. The sequence continues at coordinate 903,355 of NC_050489.2, forward strand.
AATAGTGGCCTTACTGGCAGTCTTTCTTCTGCTAAAAAACACTTTTCTAGAATTGAACCAATAAGATCTATCTTCAGTATTGTGTATATTTTAAATTCTCATTTCTTTTGACTTTTCTTTGATATTTTTATTAGCTCTGCTGAGCTATTTCTATAATTATGACAAATATAATATAATATACTTTGTGTACCTGAATGGGAAAGGAGAGGTACAGAGCTTCCCAAATCATATGTATATCTATGGAACTCTTGAATTTGTAAGATGAAAAAAACCCCAAACTGTAAATTTACAAGGGTTTCTCCAGTGATCCTCATTCAGCCTTGCACAACATAACTAGAATCATGAACAAATTAAAACCTTAACTCATATGCCCAGGCTCCATCACATTAACTATTCTAAACACCCAGATCCACAGTATTAGAAGTTTTCTCCTCCTCCTGTCTGAAAAAAAAAAAAAAAGGATCAATCCAACAAAGCAGCCATTCAAGGAGGAAACTGGAGCTTTTCAAAGTGTGGTTCTTGAGGCAACATTATATTAAGCCAGACAACACTACAGATACAGTTTCTTTAAAATATCCTCTGTGAGTCTTCATGCAAAGATTTCCCCTGAAATCACAGGAGCTCTGTATGGCTTCAGACCAGCCTGAGGACTGAACTTTTTAATGGCAGAAAAATACTACAGGAGAATAAAAGCAAATGTGATTTGATTCATCTGAGCATCAAACCCACGGGCCCTGCGTGTCTGGGTGGGGTTTGATGCACAGGCACACGCAGATCCTGAGATTTGGATCAGCAGGTTTAGCAGCTCATGTTAGAAGGAAAGAGAATTAGAACCAGAAAAAAAAACTACTCGTCCCTAGTGCTGAGGACTAAGTACAACATTTTGGGTGTTTGATAAGGCAGGGGAATTCATAATTAAACATCTCATAAGTAGGAATATTAGTTGCTTCAGAGGAAATGGGCTGCCATGGGAATCAACAAAGAACATCAACAGGAGATGCTGAGATGCCTCTTAAAATCCCCTGCCCCTTCAGAAGCTAAATAATTTATTGGTGATGCAACAGAACCATCAGTTTCAAAAAAGACTCAGAAGTTTGCCAGACTGTTTTTACAAAGCACCAGTAATAATAATGAAAGTATTGATTCCCTTTTATTAATAACTTAGGATAAGGGCAGAGTGCAGAATATTCATCTCAACTTCCAACAAGCACCCAGCTCTAGGCAGAATGCACTGGACTCTGAGTAGTTCTCAGGTTTTGATGTTGAACATTCTGCTGTTGTACTGATGGAAATATTCTCCTCTTTGTATCACATTTCTGACTGATCCACAAGCTTTGGCATAACACAAACCAGCTGCAAATGGGCCAGACCAAAGCTTACACAGCTACCCATGACAGCTTTTCCTACTAATATGTCAATAGTCATAAACCAAAGAATTTCAGCTATTTACAACCACTTCTTATCTAAAGCAGTCTCAATCAAATTGGTGTTGTTTAAATCATTGATTTATTTAAAACAAATTTAGCCATGACTGTTAAATCTGTCTCCAAGTTATTTTACCATGTTTTATGTAGTCCTTCCCTTGACATCAGTGTCACTGATAGGCTCTAACTGTATGTTTAGGATTCTGAGACCACAAAGTTTTCCATTTTCAGCTATTTGTCTCCTCTTTATTTTGGGTCCATCTTTTTTGAGAACATCACACAGGCCTTAAGAAATACAACATAAGCCATTTTCAAATACAAACTCTGTGTTTTACAAATCCAGCCTATGGGGATGGGGAGGGTTTTCCTGACTTTTCCCTGCTTCTGCCCACCCCCGGGTCTCGGTATTCCACAGCAATCCCAGCCTCCAGCCCCTTTGGAACTATCAGCACTTCCATTACCTGTCCCTGACATGGATCACAGGTAGGCAGCCAGGATTTCTGTCACCCTTTTAACCAACCAGCTCAACTAGAAAAGAAAATCACACTCCAAACCTCTGCTTCATTGCAAAGTGATGAAACTTTCCAGAGGATTACAGCCCCAGAGCCTATAATAACTCTTCCACTATTGCTGCTGGTATTCCATCCCATTGTTTTCCTCCTGGTAGGATGTACAATTCACAGCACTGGGACTACTTTGAAGGAAGCATCTGTTCATAGCAGGGTCTCCACAAAGCCAGTGGTCACTTTTAGTCCTTTCTATGTCCTAGGTTTTTATTATCTCTCTTTCTAGCTAACAAGAAGGGAAAATCAAATTGGAAAAGGAGTAAAACCCAATTTTTTAGGATTTAAGCCACCATTAAATAACAGAAATGAGGAGCCAGTCTTCCATTGAAGTGGAAAGTCCCCTGTTCCATATTCTCACAGCAGCACTTTTGAACCTGTCCCTAAAGCACAGCTTGCTCTCCTCAGCATCAGACACAGCTGATTACATATCAAAAGACACTTCCAAGGAGCCCTAAATTATGCCAGAATTTTTACAGCCCATCTCTTCTCAGCATCAAACACATGAATGTCATGAAGAGACCCACAAGTTTAAGACACTTAGCTTGCTAGGGGAAAAAAAAAAGAAAAAATAGAGGTGGCCACACCTAAGTTGAGGCAAGAGCTGGGTAATTGAGACAGGAAAAGGATGAACTTTTAAGAACTTACCTACAGCTATGGAGGGCATTGTCTCACTGTTTGCCAGGCAATAGTGATATTGAGGGGGGTGATTTTTTGGGATTCAAATGTTGTTAAAGGTTTCATAGCTGTAGTAGCACATAATGCTGGCTTCTGTTTGTGACTCAAGAGAAGAATCTCACTTTGGGTCAGAAGCAGCCTTGCCAAATGTTGGTGTTGTTCGGGTGTGGGAGGTGAGCTCTCTAAACACGCGGTGGGAAGAAGCTAAAATTCAGCCAGGAAACCTCTCTCCTGGATTTTAAAGCCTGAGGAGCACAGAGTGTTTCCTGACAAGCCACACACCACATTTCCTGGGATGCTGTGTCTCCAGGTGCAGTTTCCCTGGCACAGCCCACCTGGAACACAGTGGATTTACAGCTGTAGAGAACCCTGGATTGCACAGCCCTTCCAGAGCAACCAGAGAGCTCTGCACAACCCCTGAGTGTTCCTTCTTAGGAAGGAACTGAAATTTAGGATATTTGAATGCCTTGCAAAGCATAGCCTTCCTCCTAAGCCTGCCTCGTGTATCTTTACAGCTGATGCTGCAGCCAAAGGCTGAGGTCCCTCCCTCCCTGGGAGGGGCAGAGCAGAGCAGAGCAGAGCAGAGCTGGCTTTTGAAAGAGAATTCCATCCCAAAGCCTCCATTCCCTCGGGACAGCGATTGCCAATTGGCCTTAAGCACAGCTGTGGAGTCTCCCTGTTCTATACATGACATGCTCAGGCTGTGAATGATTGCTCAGTAGTTTTCTTTCACCTCTCTGTTCACGAGATGCAGCAGTGAGGGAAGGCAAGGAAATCCTGCTTTCACTAGAAGAAAATTATTTTAAGTTGTATGAAGGTTCATCCACATAAATTTAATGTTATGAATATTTTTCACATGAGACTGTCCCCTGCTCATTCCTGTTCTCCCCTCAACTGAAAAACAACAGCAGGCAGAGGGCCAAAGGGCTTCAAACCCCAAGTTTTACTGTGACATGGCATCAGTTCTCATATCTGTATAAGAAAAAAAACATAGAATATTTTTCAGAATACATCATTTTCTCATTCATTTTTTTTTCCTTAGCTGAAGAGCTTCCATGGACAAGCAGCCTTAAAATAGGTACTTTAAAAGAGACACACACACACCTTGGTGTGTGTTTGTAGCTCCATAAATGAGCACAGATTTTCTTTTACCCTGATTGTTAATGGCCAGCATAGGGCTGGTAACAATCAATACACAGCAATGCTCAGGAAAGCAACAAGGACATTAAGAATTTCTATATGTGGAAAAAGAAGTCATAAAAAGGGATTCGAAGTCCCCATACCAGAACCTTAAAGTATGGACTTAATTTGCTTCAAAGGGATTTGTTGTCTAAATAAAGCCTAAAGCATCTAACTATGTAGAGCTTCTAAAATACTTGGAATCTCTGATCAGTAAATAATGTGGGTAACCAGACCTCTGCTCAATTTTTTCTCTTTTTCCATATTTATACAGGATTTACTAGAGACTTTTTGATTCCTAAAATTGCTCAGCATCATAAATGGTTTCAGAAATGGGCCCTCCTCCCAAAAAAAACAACTCACAAACACTTCAGTACAAAATAAGCAACATTTTCAAAAATACCCATTCTACTCATATTATCTATAAATTACAGAAATATTGGCTTCATGTTCCCATGAAATGCACAAAATTGTGCAAGAATGAAAAATCATGTCTGAATTCCACACACTCCCAAACTCTCTAGTATTAGCAAATACATTTGCTAATTTGGATGTTTGAAAGAAGAAAGTGATTATGAATTAATTGAAAAGTGGGTTTAGGAACCCCCAGTTGTCCAGGCCTTGTGTTTTGCATCATTAATCTATTTATTAAAGACAAATACCTGTGAATACGTGTAACTCATGTGGCACTCATGGAAACTCTGTAATAGAACTCATGTGCTGTGATTTCCTGTATAGACCATGATTCATTCTGGACCAAAACCAACTTAAATACTTTCTGCTTTCAGTTAAAAGAGATTTTTGGCACAAGATGTTCAAACTGATTAGTTTTACTGCACCTCTAACCCTTTTCCTCAAAACCAAAAGCCCTCAAAATGCAAGATGCCACCTACAAACTTAAATCTAATTAAAAAGCAAGACCATCACCAATGAAGCTCCAACAGCAAAGTTTATATTTCACTGAAGGTCCCAATGCTAAGAGTTGTGGACTCCTCACATGGCCAAATACTCAGTACAGAATTTAACAAGTATTCAGCTGCAGAGGGGTTATTGCACTCAGCCAAAAGCAAAAAGACAAAATGTAATAATTTGGCAGGGAACACACTCCATTTGTACCTCATGGCACTGAATGTTATTAAAAATGTTTTAACAACCACCTCCACCAGATTGCTTCTGAAAGCAGACTAGAGAGCAGCATAAAACCTTTACATTTTTACACCCAGTCAACATTTAGGATCCCACACCCTCACATTTTTAAACTAAATATTCAGAACTCTTCCCTGGTCTAAAGCCCATTTAAAACTTAGGAGCTGCTCTCTCAGCTCCCAGGAGGAGTCGTGAGGGTCAGGAGCCATGAACCCCCAAAATTTGTTTCTATCATTACATGGTCAGTGAGCAATGTTGCAAGGGGACCCTCAAAATTGTATTACCATGTCACAGATGAGAAAACAAATACATGGGGGTGCTGTGGATGAAAATCCATAGAAGGAAAAAAGCCTCAAGAGACAGAGACCTACTGGCAAACCCATCCTTTTCTTGAACTGATTGCTGGTTTTGTTGATATTTATTGTTGCAAACACTGTCCTCACCACAAACAGACACATTCCATTACTCCAGCTTTCCACAGGAAGATCCATGTGCAACCCAAATCTCTCAAGGTTTTGTCTACTAAAAACTAACCCCAACATTGGAGGAATTATTTACTCTTTCATGTAGAACTTTCTAGTTTTCTAGTTTCTCTGTCCCCTCTGATTACTTAAATAATACATTGTTTTATCTTTGTCAACATTTATGTTTCTTCTTAGTATCAAAGGAAGCTGAAATCCAGGGATTTCTAGGAAAGATTTTTTGTTCTTATATAAGCACCTGTGCAGCCCCAGGTTTCAGCTGTAGCCCTGCTGCTTTGATTTTTCACATTAGATTAATAAATAAATGCAATATTTTCCTATTTGTAGTTGGCAAATCTCTCCTGAGATGTGCAGCCACCCTGATGCACAAAGGAAACAAAAGAACTGGAAGTTTATTGTAAACAGGCTCTGACTTTGGACTTGTGCATTCTCTCAGGTTTTAGAACTGCAACTGAACCCCTTGGAATCAATAAAATTTTAATGATTACATTACAGTGAACTAGTAAAAATACATATAATTTGACACAGATACCTATCAATCTTTAGAGTCTTCATTTCACCTATTTGTTGTACTTTGTAAATAGACTTAAGTGGAAAAACTAAATTCTGGGTTTAGTAACAATTCAGTAATGTATTGTCCCTATTTAGAGATAGTTTTAAAAGGACTTGAAATTTTTAAAATACAACTAATACAAATAAAATCATATCTTCTTACTAATATAAGTCAAAGGCAACTTCTCTTGCACCATTTATATCTTAGATATGCTCTGCATGCTTCTGTATTGGAACAAGCAGCAAAAATGCCCAAGGAGGCATTTGGATTTTCCCCCATTTGCACAGAGTTAAAATTCTTTGCAGCCTTTATAATTTTTCAATAGCACTTAAAATATTATTTATAGCACCATTAAGAAAATTCATGGCAAGCTTACTTGATAAGTTCACAGTCACAGCTTTGGTTTGGGGTTGGCAAACCTTGTCAAAATCCAGCATTCCTAATTTCATGTGAGGATCTATATTCTACAAGAGTTTCTCAATAAAATTGGTAATCATCAGGGTCTTCCCATTTCAACTATCAAAAACCCAATCCATTTTTAAGAATTACAAAGGCTGGTATTAAAAATAAGTATCAAAGTACTTAAGATGGAAACTCAAGAGTGTTTTGTGCTTGTGAAAGCAAATCAGAACAGGACAGGGCTTCTACACTGGGAGAAACTCCTTGATCTCCAGAAGAGAGAGCCAAGGGTTCTCCCAGACCACATGAGGCATGGCTGAGATGATGATCTTCCATTGTGAGATTCCTTCTGCTGTGGCTGAAGAGCAGTGAGCAGATTGCAGTGCTGGATTTACACAGCTGGATTTGCTGGGTGTGGGAGCACAACACCGTGGGCACTTCCCTGCCCCAACAAAACACAGCAGCCACTGCTTGGTGCCCCTGCCCTCCCTGGCAGGGGCTGCTCACTTGTTGGGAAGGGTCCTTGGCCGGGGATGGTCTGAAAATGCCTCAGCTTGGTGTCAGAAAAAGACTAAAAACACCTTTTTCATTGAGTTTTCAAACTCTTCACATTATTTTTATACACATCGCAATTTGGGCTAGCTCTATGTCCTATTTGAATATTCCATGTACATGAAAGGCAAACAAAACAGTAAAAAAAACCAACAAAGCAACATTGTTACCTTCATTTTCAAATACCTTTGAACACTGACTTTTAGCCTGTACTCCTAAACCTAAATTGGAGCTGAGGAAATGTTGCTAGGTACTCAGAGGGCTTCCTGCTTTGCTTTGCTAAGGACACGACTTTACTCAGGCTTTGGAGACACACTGACAGTCTGACATATATCCCAGTGTTTGGACTGTCTGAGGCATTGTAGTACCATAAATGAAATAAAATTTCTCCTCCTGCATTTCATAAAAAGACCTTTGTTTATGCCACTCTCATCACCATTATTTGTAAGCCATATTACTTGCTACATTACTGGCCCAGAAATAACTCCCTAAGAAAGAAATGAGCCCACATTTCTAGAGAAGAGCTTCCAGAAGCTTTATCTTACCATTTCCTCACATCATTTGATATGCTTGGCTGGACCTCTGAGTAAAAATAAATTATCACTTGAAGTTTGAAGGTGTACTTTGGTAGCGGATTAAAATTCATGCCTCTTTTCATTTGATTACTGCTTCAGGCTTTCTTTTTAGGCAGCTTCAAAAGGGGGAATTTATATATATATATATATATATATATAGTGCTGAGCTGCCTTTTTAAGCTGGACAAATATGAGGTACGATGTGCTTCAAGGGAAACAAAAAAGAAGCACATTAAAAACTGTCACTTGTATGAAGAAAATAACTCCTGAAATAGACATTTCCATGTTTTCAGGACAAATTCATCACAATCAGGAGCAGACTTCTTAAATATTCTTCTTAAGTTTGCTGGGAAAGTAAGGCATCTATAGCAAAAAATCCCAACTGCTTTCAAGTTTAAACATAATTTTACTAAACATCTAACTCATTATTAGGATTTAATGACTTATGAAGCCTAAACAGTTATAGATTTTATCAACAGAAAATTTATGATTTCATCCTGATTCAGCAGAATTACCCAGAAATGCTTACAGTCTTCAAGTTTGTTCCTAATGTAATTCTGTGCATAATGTTGAGTCATCCAAGCCTACAGAGAGAAATTTGATCAAGAGAATTGGGACATAGTTTAGATAACTTCTGGAATCTTAATTTGTTTTGTTGGTGGTTGGAGTTTTCACTGTCATAGAGCTCCTGTCCTGCTTCTGACCCCACAGGGGGGTCAGGCTGGAAGGGCCCACAGGGGCTGCTCTGGTGGCACCTCCCTGCTCCAGCAGGGCCATCCCAGAGCCCAGGGCACAGCAGTGTGTCCGTGTGGCTCTGCAGTACCCCCAGGCAGGAGCCTGCACAGCCTCTGTGCACCACCTGCTCAGGGCTGGGCACTGCCCAGGGCAGGAGCTCTGGGCATGGGCAGGGGCAGCTCCTGGGCTCAGGCCCTGCCCGTGGCTCTGGGGCCATGGCTGGGCCCGGAGCAGAGCCTGGGCCCTGCTCTGCCCCTCCCTGCACACGGGGACACCCAGGGCTGAGGGCCCCTCTCAGCTGGGGCTCCTCTCCAGGCTGAGCAGCCCCAGCTCCCTCAGCCTTTCCTGGGCACCGAGATGCTCCAGGCCCTTGCTCAGCTCCAGGAGCTCCTGGCCCTGCTGTGCTGAGGATCCACAGCTGCACACAGCACCCAGAGGTGCCTCCAGGGCTGGGCACAGGGGCAGGATCCCCCCTGACCTGCTGCCAAGGCTCTTCCCCATGTCCCCAGGGCACCCTTGGCCTCCTTGGCCCCAGGGCACTCTGCTGGCTCAGGGACAGCTCTGTGTCCCCAGCACCCCCAGGACACTCTGCTGGCTCAGGGACAGCTCTGTGTCCCCAGCACCCCCAGGGCACTCTGCTGGCTCAGGGACAGCTCTGTGTCCCCAGCACCCCCAGGGCACTCTGCTGCCTCAGGGACAGCTCTGTGTCCCCAGCACCCCCAGGTCCTTCCCCTAGAGCTGCTCCAGCAGGTGCCCTGAGTAGTTTTGTTCCTCTGAATTTACCAGACTATCTCACTCTATCAAAAAAACTTTCCATAGATGAGTCTGTGTAATAGTGACTCCTCCCATCAGCTCTTACACAAAAAGAACACACAGGATTATGTTTCAGAAATGTTTGGTCTCTACCCTACCTACTTCAAACACACATCCCAGAGGGGCACAGAGCACTGGCAAGGCAACTGAGAACCAGAGTCAGAAACCAAATTCTCTCAGAACAAAATGAAGCCCCAGTGTCACAATTATGTTTTGGAAACATCTGGAAAAGCAGACAGGTCTGATCAGTAGAAATTCATGCACATTCAGCTAAGAATTAGGGTCCATCAGAAGCAAAAGAGGTGAAAAATCCTGAAGGACTGGCAACTGGCAAATAGATTAGGAAGGCAAATTGTTATAAAAATTCTAGGTGAATTATACTTTCAGAAGTTTTTTATGCAATATTACTTTTAATGGCAGCTAATACAAATATTATGCTTTTTTTTCAGCAGAGCAGATGGAATTTTAACATTCAGCAGTTTTACAACATTTTTCCAGAAGCAGACTTTAGAATTTCACACCAACATTATATCACTATGTAGAGCTGTTTCTTTCTGTGTTCTACCAAAACCACCCCCTAGATAAAATAAATAAATAAAGTCAATATCAGCTTCTACCTCCATTCATTACTGGTTCAAGCAGACAGGAGGATTGTCTCTAATTTAAAGGACTCCAAATTTACAAGATCTTCATTGGAATCACTTATAGGTGGCACAGATACCTTCCATCCTCAGCAAAGGAACAGAAATATAACTGGAGTTCTCAATAGTGCATTCTGGACCTCTTTGGCTATATGGCAAACTTCATTTTGTCTGGTTTTACTGCTGGTATGCTTCCAGGAAAATATTTAGTGAGACACTGGGGCAGAAGTTCTGAGGGTGTCTTCAAAGCATTTTCTTTTCAAGAGATGAGGTGCAACAGCCCCACAGTGAGAGACCTGTGCAGAATTCCCACTGCTGCACATCTAATTGCAATTATAAACCCCCACCTTAAATGGATAAATGCCTTCAGAAATTCCCAACAGCATCATTTAAAAATAAAATTAAAAAATACCTTGGTAATTACCATGTTTCAATTCTCAGGAAAATAATCTGCCTTCAACAGAATCACCTGACAGGTGTTACCACCTACAAAGTCCAGAGAAAAGGAGTTGTTTTCATGGACAAGATGCCTGACCCTGTTGTTTTACAGCTGCAAACAGCACACAAAAATGCTCATTTAATTTAGCTGAGACCAATTCTTTTGTCTAGCAGGGAATCTTGGTATTATTTTCCCTTCATCTTCAAAATGATGTGTGACCTTCAGTTGTTTCATTGATAACTACTTATAAAATACAATAACATATAGCTTATATGTGCAGGCATTTACTACAACAATTCCAGGTCTGGCCAAATGAAATTCCCAGTGCTGCAGCCATGGAATACATGAGCAGGCATCACAAATCTAGAATCAGCTCTCTATGCTGGCTTGTGCAAATAAGTTCAGAACAAACACAAAAGCCTCTGAAATTGAGAGATCCAAAGCAAACGAGGCTTTGGGATAACACCAGAGTCATTTAATGTTCTGATTTTATAAATGTTGAATAGCAGAACAGGGAGACAACTTGCTCCTGACTAATACATTATCCCAGGAGTAATGAGACAGAACTGACAGATGAGAAAGAAAGTTGTGCTGCTATTTTCTCCAGACACACTGCTTTTTTCTGAGTAAAAGAAAAATAACAATGCTTTCCAGGGAAAAGCCAGTGGTGTGGAGCCATTTTTTAGAAAGGTTCAACCAGGACAAAATATTGACAAGACCCAAAAATCAACAACAAGGAAATCATAAGAAACTGCTAAGATGGGCATCTAAAATGAATAAATTAATTTTACTAGGCCCAATAAAATTCTCTGCTCTCTACATCAGGCAGTCATTTAGGGCCTACTCCACTGAGCTCATTAAAGATTTCTTTTGACTTCTGTGATCTTTGGTAGAGGAACTGAGATTTTTCTAACTATAAAAAGAAATCATCCCAGTTTGCACAGGTGCAAATTGCAGTAAAAGGCAGGGGGAAGAAAGAGGTAAAATGAAGACCTTAATGTATTATTTTATGGCATAAATAACAATTTAAAAGGTTAATCTAGTAGCACCATGCAGATGGTCATAAATGAGACCTTCTCTGGGTTGCTGGAGGTGAAGAGCTCTGGGGAAAATCCAGAAACTGTCCCTGTGTGCTGCTGGATTGCAGTTGTCACATTACAAGACAAACCTCCTTTCCCTGGCTCAAAAAGCACTGAACTCCTCTCTTTTGGTGCATGACCTTGAGAATGGTATCTCTGCACCAAGAGATTTAACCTTGATAAATCTTTTTTTTAATACACACCTCACATATTTAGAGTAAATCCACTCATTTGCTAGGCTCTCTGCAAGAGCTGGCTTCAAATTTCTGTGAAAAAGTGAAAACCATGCAGTGATGCCCCTTTTGTCACAGTGCTGGTCTCCTTCCACAAGGACTCCCCAGCAGGAGGTGCTGGCTAAAAGCTCACCCCAAATTGTGTAGGCCAGACAATCCCCACAGAGATCACCCAGTCCAGCTGTGGGCCAGCTGAATGTCCAGCTACAGCAACTGGCCCATGGCTTTTCATCCTTCCTCTTTGCTCTCAGTGCACTTCTGTGAAACATCATGGTTGCCTTCACTGCCCTCTCTTCTTTCAGCTCCAGCCGAGCTTTGAATTTCCAAATTCTCTCCCTGCATGCCAAGGACACGTCTCTGTGTTCCTCCAGGGTAACCCAGCAGTGCTTCCACTTTCCCTGTGCCTCCTCCTTTTGAGTCTGAGCTCCTCACTCAGCTGTGCTGGCCTCCTTCTGTGCTTGCTTGACTTTCTGAACTCTGCAGTTGCCTGTTTCTGTGCTCTGAGGAGCTGTCTGTGAATAAATACCAAGCAGCTGTCCTGTGTCCCTCTGACTCTCAGGGCAGCCTTCCACTAAGCCTGCCAAGATGATCCCTGAGTAAGCCAAAATTCGCTTTCCTAAAATCCAGGCTCGTGATCTTTTTCTGACGTTGTCTGAAAGGATTTAAAGCTCCAATCCTGTGTTTCCTGCAGGGAAGGATTGCTGTGCCCTTGATGTCTTTGGCCAGTTTTCCCTTGTTTTTGAGGAGGAGATTGAGCAGAACATTTCCTGTACTCACCTCAGCATTCACCTGCCTTAAGAAATTCTCTTCTCCTGCACCCAAGCCTATTATCCAACAGATTTTGGGACAGCTGGAGTCTCCCAGGGATTCAAGAGCCTGTGCTTTCCTGTACTTGTGAACACAAGAATTTATTTCACTCTCTCCAATGTTTTATCTCTGTGTCTACTGGCAACAGCACCACTAAATCCACTTCCAAAGGTGGCAGTGCCACCACCTTGTCCTGCTTGTCCCTGTGACTCTGCTGCTCAGCTGGGGGCTGGCCTGTCACAAGTGCCACCTCCTGAGAGTTACAGGGGTAAGGTCCTACCAGCAGGAATGGGTGGAATTGATGGAGAATTAATAAAGTGCAGTTTGATTGTCTATTAACTTTCACTGATCATCTTCCCACTCTGATTGTTAGAGCAGAACTGAGCTGTGATATGAGATGCTGGGACTTAAAACCAAAATTCTTATCTCTTGATCCTCTAACACTAACTTAAAACCAAAATTCTTATCCTCTTGATCCTAGCCACCCAGGAGAGCACATCACTGCATTTCAGTGCACCTGCAAAAAGGGTGACAACAACAACAATTCAGGAGAATAAATCTCTAGGAAATGACTCCTGGTGCTTTCAGAAGCAAAACAAACACTATTTACTACCCTTTTTTTTTTTTTTTATAGCATAAACAAGAGACTTGGAAGCCTCTCCTGCCTCTCCTGTTATTTCAGCTCTAATAAGGAATGTTTTTGTCTTCTCACTGCTCTTATGTTGTAGTGACTTTTTCCTCCTTGGTGCTTCAGCAGGGGAATTGAATGCAGATGGGACAAAGGCAGGTGCAACACCAGGCAGTCCCTTTCAGCCTGATCCCCTCCTAGTCCAGGTCTTTACGTGGTTTACCACACTGCCAGGAATTTAAAGGAATTTAAAGTGGCAATGAGCTCCATTCACACAGTCCAGCCTCATCAGATCATTGTCTCGTTCTTAACCGGAGATTAATAAACATTTTTGGGTTTGGGAAACTGGATAAAGAAATATTCTTAACGACTTTGACACACGTATTTCATCTTTGTGAAAGAGGCACCAGCAGTCACACCGCCAAATCCCACTGAAATCCCTTTCTTGTGAGAGAGACAACTCCCAAAATACCAAGGTATTTTCAACTACTTTCACCTAAAAGCTCGACAAATACCTGTGACAAACATTTTAAAGCTCCTTATCCAATGACAAAGGTGCTGTGCTGACAATTCCTTAGCTTTCCAACAAAGGATAATATTGACAGATCATCATCACCCCAATCTGATAAAGCAACTCATAATTTATTGAAAGAAGATTCAGTAAAGGATGAACATTAGAATCCAACTTCCTGCAAAAAAAAACCCTAAAACAAATCAAAAGAATACTCCACATATCCACAAAAAATTCCTCCATTGTCTTGGTTTCACAATTGCTGACCATAAGAAAATCTGGTTAAAAAATCTTCCAAAAAGATATAAAGATCAAAATAAAAAAAAAACTTAAAATTTTAAATTTAGATTAGAAAACTAATGTTTGGATCTGAGTATCCAATAAGTAAACTGCATCTCATTATTTAATGCTAAATAGAGCATAAATCCCTTCCCTCAGTTTTCCAAAATTTGCATTCCTACTTGGATACTCTCACAAAGCTTCCACGATGACAAATTAAAGTGTAAAGATTCTTTCTTTAGTTTGGAGCCGTTTGAATTGTGTTGGCTGGAAGAGTAGAAAAAGCACAACATTTATGAGTAAAAAAATTTCTGAATAGCTAAAATTTTCATTTCTAAAGTATAAATACATTGGGAATATTAAGTTGGATTGTTTCTTTTAAAATAGCATAGAAAGCTATTCCAGAGCTTCATGTTTCTAACAGCAATTGAAGCACATTCTGATTTCCAGTATAACTGTATTTCTGCTTAATTTTTATAGGTTTATCTCATAGGATTATTATTTTTAGATTAAAGTAATCCTTCTCCCAAAGATTATTGCATGTGGATTTTCAGAAACAGCAGTCATTTCCCCTCTCAACCTTTATTTTGCTACCTAAACAAGTCAACACCTTTCTATCTGCTCAAATAAGACCAGTTCTTTATTCCCATCATAACACTTGTAGGTCTTTTCCAAAAGTGCTCCTGTTTCCCTGCACGTTTCTGAATGGCCACACAACTACTAGCAATCAAGTATTTCTTTAGAGAAGTTAATAAGATGTTCCAGTAACAAGAAAAATACCCAAAAGACAACTACACAACAAACCAAGAATTCTGTACAAAGTTCTCAAATCGTGTTTGGAAACTCCATTCAGGCATGGGGTGTTAGGCTGGGGATTTTAGTGTCATTGTCTAAGAAAATCTCAGAATACACCTAATTCTAGAGTGACTGACAGTGTCAGCAAAGTTAAGCAAAAAAAAAAAAAAAATAGATGGGGAGGTGGTAGAAATTTTAAATAGAGAGAAAAAGTCATCCATTACAATAAAACAAAAATCCATAAATCACATTCCTCATTTTTCTCTGGTTTTGATATATACAGAAAGTGATGGGAATCGATCTGCACCTTTCCCAAGCCCTGTTATACAGCTTTGCTTTGAAAGTCAGCTTTGCTCAGGCTTAAATAAAAGGGTTTAATCTCTGCATCTGCTTGGGCCAGTAATTTGGAACACTTTTCTTTCCTATATTCAGCCTCAGAACTCTCCAGTGATGCCAATATCCCCAAAACTGCAGCTCACTTTAGCAACAGCACCCAGGATCATTTCCTCCCCCTCCTCCCACACACACAGACCACGGCTGGAACTATTATTTTGAAATTCAGATTGTGATAGTCTGTACAGAACCCAAAGTGTTCTGAGGAAAGGCTGTTGCACAGTAAAGATAGCAAGAGAGAGAAAGAAATAAAGGCTGAGAGAACAGGAAAGCAAAAAGCAAAGCCAATGGCCATGCCTTGAATATTTTAACACTCTTTAGGAAGGTTTCATTATCATCACTATGTATATTTATGATGCATGTGGTTTAAAAATAAGAGGGACAACACTTGAAGCAACAAATTTAAAAATTAGGATGGATTGATTGATTGATTGATTGATTGATTGTAAATAAGCAATGGAATATAAGCAAACTGTGTCTTTTGGCTAGCAGCACAACTGTCATTCAATGTTCAATATTAAAGTGAAAAAAGGAACCTTTTATGGAAGTTTAATCTACCCAGCATAAATCCCTGCAAGCACATATCAATCACTGGGAGCTTCCTGCTCTTAAATATCTGTGTGCATGTGTGGTTTTATGTAAAAATAAGAAAAAAGGTGCTCAATAGTCCAATTCCTATTCAAATGTTACCTGGAATTCTGTTTTGCAAGGATCTAGGCTCAGTCTCCTATGAATGTATCTGATCCACATTTGTAAATACTGCTTGAAATTTTAGGATTAACCAGACAGCCCTCAGAACCTGATTGGAAAAGAAGGATGTTGAATTTTTTCCCTAGGGTGAGGTACAACAGTGTGTAGGATCAGGAGCAGTTCCTTTCCAGCATGTAAAGTTCCAGGTGTGCCCTCCAGCACAGCCCCAGCACAGCTCCAAGCCAGCCAAGACTCAGAAATGTAACAGCTAACTCAGAAAGGGGGAAAGAGAATTAATAAAACACCTCTTTAGCCTTGTGGAAGAAGGCTCCAGTGACATTTCTTAAGTGTTCCATACAGAGCTTGGCAAAGGAATTTAAAAAGACCCTGGTATTGTGAGCCAACAGAAGGTGGAACATCCCTGACCCCCTAAACCCAGCCCTCCAGCAGCAGTGCCACCTCTCACCCTGTGAGATCCTATCCTGCATTTGCTGGGGGTGTTATATGAACCACCTGAGAATTAAGATTCTTTTTCTTCTGCTATTGTTTGGTTCTGGAAAAAGTAGTTCCCCATATAATTGCTGGGATTTGGTCTATAGGGCAAGAATCCAGATGCAGGGTAAAATATGTGCACGTTTGCTACACATTCTGCACAGCTCCCCTGTGCAACTACAATGGAAAAGGTTTTGAGAGAGGATTTCCCTTTAAGGAGGAAAATAATGTGGATATTCTATTGCTTAACAGAACAGAACTCTGAAATTTCATATGAGCCAGGACTCAAAAATTCACACAAGACAAGAGCACAGCGGTCCCAGTAACAGCCTGTGAGGATAACACTGCTCTTCTACTTGACAAAAATTACTGAGGCATTATGAGCTGTGCTGTATGAACTTCTGCCAGATAGTTCTGTGTGAATTAAACTGTAAAAGTTATGCCTTAATTAAGTCACATTCTTTTCAACTGGTCTGCTTGCCACGAGCCTCAGACAGGAGGATATTTGTTTGTCTCTAATCCTGAGCTCGGCCTGACACAGCTCAGGTACCCTGAGCATCTCTGCCCATTCAGCAGGTGTGCAGCAAAGACAAACAACAACTTCATCTTAATTTTCAGAAACATTCTATGGCTGCAAAAGACATTTTTCAAAAGGACTTCCCATTGTTTAACAGCCCATATGAGTGCTAGTAGGTTAAGATTAGGAAAAGGAGCACGAAGAAAATATATTTTAATTAACACTGATTAAAATTAGGATGCAAAGCAAGCACATGAATATGAATTAAAATTCCTAAGCAGAAGAATTGTCCTTTGTAAAGTACAAGTAACATACACAGAAAAATATTACAAGAGAAACACAGATCCCACCTCAGCTATTATGCAAAGTTAAGGCCATGAAAGTAACCTTTTTCAGTTTGTTATGCCTTCCTAATTCAATTAAATGAGAACAAAACTAAGATGAGGATTACATTTGCAAAGACATTTAGCATAATTAACAGTGTCTGCCAGGGAGCTTTTTTTCCCCTTTTTTTTTATTTCCTGAAAGAGAAAAAAAGATCATGGCCTTTGAAACTTTGTATTTTTTTAAAGCAGAAAGAAAAGCACTTAAAAGTGAAAGCCTGTACAACAAAATTTCAACCCATAAACAGTTTATGAATTCCATGGGTGAGTAGCTCATCTGACATGACCTTTATTTTCTACAACGGCATTAACTTGTGTTGCCAAAGAAAAGATGAAAACAATGTCAATATTTTCAGAGCACCCATTTAGCACTGCCAGAATTTTTGGTCTTTTTTTTTTTTTTTTTTTGTTGTTGCTAAAACCCAAAATATAAACTTGCTCTTCTCTGACTGTGTGTCCTCAAAAGGACTGATTTTCAATAATTTCAGGGAATTTAAGCCCTTCAGGGCTACAGCAGACAAGGCTCTTACAATGTTTGGGTGCACAGTGAACAATTGCCAAGCACAGGCAGGCAGCTCCTGCGAAGGCAAACTGCCTGTGGTGCCCCAAGGTGAGAGAGCTGACCCAGCCCTGCCCCGGAGAGCCCTGGTGTCGCAGACATCTTTCATGAAAAATCCTTTCTTAGGATTTTTCCTTGTGACAAGCTGCAGTTCAGCAACCAAAAGTAAACAATGGTTATCTGCTGCTGTAGAATGTAACAGGTGATTGGTCTCCTGTGGGTGTTTAGATTTCTTGACCACTCATGGCAGAGCTGGCTCTTGCTCTGTCTGAGACACAGATCTTTGTTATTCATTCTTTTCTATTCTTAGCTTAGCTAGCTGCTGAAGAAACTTTTCCTTTCTATTGCTTTTTAGTATAGTCTTAATGTAACATATATCATAAAATATTAAATCAAGCCTTCTGATCATAGAGTCAACATTCTCGTCTCTTCTTCATCCTGAAAACCCTTGTGACCACAGTCACACCCTGGTGTGAGAGCAGCCTGCCCCAGCTGCAGTGCACTCCGGGGAGCACAGCACTGACACAGGGCTGAACTCGTGTGAGAGCACGGACTCTGTGTGCCAGCCTCAGGCACACCCAGAACCAGCTGTGGGAGCAAAGAAACCCCTGTGGAAGACACAGAAACTTGGGCAAAAAACAAGCAACAAACAAAAAAACAAACCAAAAACCAAACAACAGAGAAAACGGCAGCAAAAACAGAGAGAAAAGATCCTCGAACTTGATCCTTAATCATAGAACTAATCACAAGTCTAAACTGGAAGCAATATATCTTTATTTACACCATTTTCCTGCTAAGATTCCATGCAGGAGCATCTCTCTGCATACCCTGTCTGCAGCAGAGGCACAGACAGCTCTGCTGTCAGCTCCTGCACAGGAATCACCATGAACTCTCACTTTCCTTTTATTACAGTCAACAGCTTCATTTTCCATTTGTTTAAGATTCTTGTAGAAAATTTATTTATAACCCAGATACTTCAAATAAGTGACACTGCATTTCTATTCCTAGAGAACAGAGACAAATAAGACGCATCAAAGAATTTCCCTTTCCATGATTTGCTGTCGCATCTCTTCACTCTGATGCTCCATTCCCCCCGAGCAGGCTGCACGTTATGTAATGCTGTGGGTTTGATAATGCTGCAAACAATCTGCAGCACATCATAAAACCTGGTCAAGCAAATCTGTTCCTCAGCAGTTCAGTGCTAGGCTAGTGACACCACTCCCCCAGCCACACCTGAAAAATCTTATAAAATGTCTGATAGATACTTAACCTTCTCTTGCCACTCTTGGATTGCAAGCTAAAGAATGATCTCCTGTTATTTTATGTAAAAGTGCAGTAAACAGCAGAACAAAGCTCTTCTGCCTTTTCATTCGCTTTGGATGACTGATTTGACTGCAAAGCATCTCTACAGACTTGTCAGCAGAGTGCCCTGGGGGTGCTGGGGACACAGAGCTGTCCCCGAGCCAGCAGAGTGCCCTGGGGCCAAGGAGGCCAAGGGTGCCCTGGGGACATGGGGAAGAGCCTTGGCAGCAGGTCAGGGGGATCCTGCCCCTGTGCCCAGCCCTGGAGGCACCTCTGGGTGCTGTGTGCAGCTGTGGATCCTCAGCACAGCAGGGCCAGGAGCTCCTGGAGCTGAGCAAGGGCCTGGAGCATCTCGGTGCCCAGGAAAGGCTGAGGGAGCTGGGGCTGCTCAGCCTGGAGAGGAGCCCCGGCTGAGAGGGGCCCTCAGCCCTGGGTGTCCCCGTGTGCAGGGAGGGGCAGAGCAGGGCCCAGGCTCTGCTCCGGGCCCAGCCATGGCCCCAGAGCCACGGGCAGGGCCTGAGCCCAGGAGCTGCCCCTGCCCATGCCCAGAGCTCCTGCCCTGGGCAGTGCCCAGCCCTGAGCAGGTGGTGCACAGAGGCTGTGCAGGCTCCTGCCTGGGGGTACTGCAGAGCCACACGGACACACTGCTGTGCCCTGGGCTCTGGGATGGCCCTGCTGGAGCAGGGAGGTGCCACCAGAGCAGCCCCCGTGGGCCCTTCCAGCCTCCCCCATCCTGGGATTCTGTGATCCTAACATTTGCTGACCGAAATTTCATTCCCAGTACTGGTGGAATTCTGTTCCAAACTCCTCATTCCAGTTCACACTGCCTGCAGCTCTTCAGGACACAGAAGGGTCCAAGCACAGCCCAGGACACAGAGCCAAGGCTCTGGGAAGAGCAGGATGATGTTGGCTGCCTGGCAAGCCCTACTCTGCATCACCCCACTGCCTTGTCTGTCCTTTCTCCTCATTCACTGGAGGCATTTGTCTGCTGAGCAAATCGAGGCTGACAGGGAAGGTCACTGTGCCCAATTGTGAGTCTCAGCATACAAATGTGCCTTTGGCTCCCCAAACAGTGACCGTGTCCTATTATTGATAAAGCCTTGAAAAGACTCTAATGCATCTTCATTTCAGAAAACAACTGCCTTCAAGGTTGCTCTGAGAAAATAAGCAGCCACAATGCTGAAGAATTCTCCAAGTTGGCATTCTCCCGAAGATTAAAAGATAATAACACTTCTATTAGAATCACTCTGCTACGCTGTATTGATCTCATCAGGGAGGCCACTGCAGGTCTAATATGAACAGAGCAGTTTTAGAATTAATCACGGGAGTTTTTATTATGGTTCATAGGGCTCCTCATTCAAATGGCATCGTTTGCAATATTTATGGCCCAGATTGGTTGCCATTATTAAGTGCAAGTGTGCCACATGGTGTCTGGCCTGCTGTGTTAAAACACAAAGTCATTCTTCAAAAGTAAATCTTATCTAAACTATGCACAAAAAGCCAATTACTTTTTGATTTACATTTTAATTTCACATTCAGCTTTCCCCTTATATACAAACCTCTTACTTAATCTTTGTTTTGGATTAACTAGCACAGGCATACAAGGTACACTCCATAGTTTTAAGTAGACTGTTACAGCATATTAATGCACTCTGCTCAAAAAGATCTATTTGGTCAGTGACAAGGCACACTCACAGTGTGAGAGAAGCAAATGAAAAGCTGGAAGAAATAGAGCACCCTGCAAAGTGGACTGGCCACTGATCTTCAAGATAAAACACACTCATTAAGACTCTCAACTTAGACTGTGCACTTGGAAATGAAAAAGGTGTTTGTCAGTGTCAGAACAAGTCCTCAGTGACCAGATCCAGTAGTGATTTAAGGTAGAGCTATTTCATTTCTATGTTCCCTACTTTGCTGGTTTGTTTTTTTAATCTTCTTTGCCACCGCTTCAGCCAAGCTCAGGCTTCAGTCCTGCTCATTCCTGTTTGCCTGATCCCACCTGCACTTTCCTGCCACGAGGGTGACAGAAGTTGAATCTCAGCAAAGGTGAATGAGCAAATACAATCCTGATGCTAAGTTATTAAATTAATTAAAGTCCTGGGAAACTATGAGAGGGGGGTACTTTTTGGTTTGTTTCTTTTAAACTAGAAAGAACTTTAGAGAGTCTGATAAAGTATGTTGAATTTTTTTGTCCTTAATTCTATCGAGTTTTTAGTGAATTTTGGGCAAGAAAACTGCACTCACCTTTACAAGGCCATATAGGGAATGTCCAGAACAATTTCCCATTAAACCTAATCATTAATCTATAATAAAATGAATAAGAATTGCTTGTATAAACATCTCTGTTGACTTTAAAATCCCTCATATTCTCTTAATTCTATTTGAAAACAAACCATTATTATGACATTCATTTAATTTGAGGGACTAATTATATGTGGCAAGCACACACCTAAATGCTTTGAAGGGTGGAAAAACATTTAATGAACTTAGAGAAAATTGTATTTATCTGCTTAGTCAATGCAATAAAACAGGTCTTCTCGTGTTTTTTTCTCCTCACAGCACAAGGCAGAAAGCAGCAATAGAGAAAAGACAAAATAAAAATGAATTGGCAGAAGCCTCCCAGTTTATTAAGAATGAAAGGGATATTCACTTACAAGGATAGACATTGTCTTAGGTTGCAAATGCAAGATGTGGCCGGGGGTGTGTATTCTATTGCCAGCTGTTAGAGGTGGGGCTGTTATCTGCTGTTAATGGGGCAGCTGTTAAAACCAGGTGGGGCAGTTTGCTTTATCTCTCCCTTGACAATCCTCCCTCCAGGAGATATCTTCTGTTAATGGGCCATTGGGAGTCCCTGCATGACTGATGAAATTACATCATCCCACTGGGAGATGCTCCACCCAGGGGGAGGAGCCAAGCATTCCTACCCAGATATAATCTGAGATTTTGGGACACCACGACAGCCTTTCCACTGCATTCCCAGAGAGAGACCAGGCCCATCTACAGCACCTCTGGAGCTTCAGAGGAAAACTCCACCCTTGTGCAGGATCCCTGCTCCAACAGAACCAGACCTGGTGCTGCAGGAGGGCTGAGCCACCACTGAATGGGACTGTGCCATCCACAGGGCGTCAGCTCCTATTCTGACTCTGGCAGTGTTGTTTTATATTAGTGCATTTAATTTTTTTAATTTTTCCTAATAAAGAACTGCTTTTCCTACTCTCATATCTTTGCCTGATAGCCCCTTAATTTCAAAATTATACTAATTCAGAGGGAGGGGGTTTACACTTCCCATTTCAAGGGAGGCTCCTGCTTTCCTTACCAGACACTTGTCTTTTTAAACCAAGATATTCATTTACAAGGGATATATATTTATAAGGGATATTTACTTATAAGGGATGTAAAAGCTCTTAATTAGGTAGAAAAATCAATGCCAAGTTGTGCTGAGAATCATCTGCTCTGCAGTCCCCACCTGATCCCAGCATTCCCTGTCTCAGAGTGACTTTAACCATGGGATCATACACTTCAGTACACACACACATTTATTTTCATCCTGCACCTATTCCAACACAGTCAATTCCCATAAATAGCTCTCCCAGTGAATTCTTTGCTAACAGAGACACCAACACACCTAATTTCAGCCTGATAGCCAACATCAGTTTATCACAACATGCTAGAAGAGCTGTTTGCTTCTGCTTTCTGTATATTCTGCATTTAGTGTGGAAAATAAATATATTCATATGCATAACTTTGTTGATCACTGCACTTTAAACCAAACAAAATCAGAACCAAGGCTAGAATTCACCCCTTTCCTCTCACAGCATTCTAGGAATCCACTTATGCTCTTATTTTGATAGCTAGTGAAAAATAAATGTTTGGAGTTTTGTTTTGGGGTTTTTTTTAAAGCAACTACCTATCTACTGTGCAGCAGAGCTCTGCAAATGAACTCTTGGATCACAGCACCACCTTATCTACTCCTCTTTACCAGCCAAATAACATATTGACTATCATTCTCACCTCTGACAGATCTAACCCAAGTCTCCAGAGTGAAAGATTAGGAAGTTAATCCATTTTGAAGCCTTGCTGCAAGATATTAATGCTTTCAAAAACAAAAGTGATGGATGAATATTATTCAGGTCAAATAAAATCACAGTTCTAAGAAGAGCTAGCCAGGTTTCAGTTCCAAGAAACAATGCATGATAAAACCAACCCATGAGATAGGGCATCAAATGGGAATTCAAACACATTTATTCCTAGTTTAGGGAGATATTTTAACTTCATAATTGATTTGATACTAGAATGCAGGTTTCAGCAAGTCTATTCAAAATTTACTATAGGATGCTGTGGCAGAGATAGCTCTGATACCATCTCTGTTTTCAGTATCCTTCTTTAATTTCATTTTCAGTAATTTGCAGCCTCTCCTGCATGTATATTCCTACACACACCATGTGTTTGTATATCCTGATACACACACACATAAATGCAGTCCCTTTTCCACCACTAAATCCAGACTTCATACCTAGATATTCACACATATGAAAATACAGCCTTCTGAAATCCTCCAAGTGCTGCATTTAACACCTTAAGTTCATATTTCAGGCTCTATTGAATTTATGTATTTTTTTAAGTGAAATTGCCTATGCAATACTGTTCAAGTGGTTGTCATTAATTATACACTTGTATTTATGTCATAATTTAGTGTGCACTTGAGAACAGTAATTCAGATTCACTTAGATTTGGTTCCCCAGCTAAAGGGAATGAGACTAATTGATACAATAATAGGGTAAATCTTTGGCTGGCCAAGATGGGAATCCCCAAACAGAAATAACCAGAAGACCTCTCCAGAGGGTATCAGGAAAGGCTGAATACATAGAAACTCTCTGAAAATATAAAGCAGGGCAGCATGGGGCAAATCACCCAGTTCCATCCAAGATTCAAGCATTCTCTGTGCTTTTACATGTATTTAAGGTGTCCAGTGGAGATTTAAGGTGTACAGTACCTGGGGGCCTGCTGTGCTTCCTGCAGCCTCCTAAGGAAGAAGGGAAAACAGGGAAGGAAGAAGGCAGGAGTTCCTACAGAACTGACAGAAGAAATACTACCAGCCAAATATTTCTCTTGCACCAAATTTTAAACAGTGTTGCCTTGAAATTAAAAATATTTCATTAAAAAATAAAGAAATCTGCAACCAAAAAGCCCAACCTAAAGTTTGACTCCTAGAAGAGGCATCTATAGAACTAAAGAACAGGTATGTTCCATTTTCCCTTGAGGTTATTCTCTAGATAAAATGGTAAGGAACTGTAGAACAATTAAAGAAGCCTCTCTTCAAAATCCTTCCTTAATTTTCTATTTGTTTCTATGACCCACTGCCTCAGAAATTCTGAGTCAATTCTGATAACTCTATTCTCTAGAATGATTTTCAAATGACCAACCAAAAATCTGTTTCAGTCAGAAGCTGATAGGCAAAATCCACCCCTCACAGACATGTTTTTATTTTAGTGTTAAAGTAAAATAAAGTAAAATAATTTTTACTGAAAGAAGAAGGAACTTAAGAGTAGTAGCTGTTTAAGTATGGCAGATAAACACAGCTGACACAAGACAACATAAAACAGCACAAGGTTATTGTTCCACGGGGTTGTTGGTTAGAGGCAGGGACAACACAAACTCTCAGAAATGCACAAAACAGCAGCAACAGTTTATTATGGAAGGTTCTTTATCTAGGGGGTTTGAAACTCCCTGCTTTAAACAGCTTGGTTGGATCTGGGTTAAACAGCTGCTTGGCTGGGATCTCTCTCTGCACTGATCTCTGGGCAGTGGTGTCTCTGCATCTAGGCTTGACCAGCCTTGGCTGAGGCTTCCCTGTACAGGTGTGAATCCAGCCCATCCAGGGATTTGTGCTGTGACAGATTATGAACTTCCTTCTGGCAAAATGGTGACTTAACACAAGTCCACAGGTAACAGCATCCTCCTATGAGGAATGACTGACAGCACAATGGTGTTTAAGAAGGAACAGATTCAAGAAACATTTCAAACCCTCAGCAAAGCTTGTTAGCTCAAGTCTCGTGGCAGAATAACCCAGAATCCCAGTCCAAACAGAGTCACAAAATTCAGAACAAATGTCTTCCCCAACCTTCAGCTTTGCAGCCACCACAGGAGCGAGCGTGGTTTGCTCAGTGCCCCACGCCCTCCGTGGGTCCCGTGGGGCACAGGTTGCACCTGAAGCTGGCACAGAGTCCCAGGAGATCAGAGCTGCTGCTGGCACTGCCAGACAGCAGTGATGGGCAGTGACAGTAGCAGGGGCATGGGGATGTGGCCGTGCCATGCTTGGGTATGTCACCTGACAGTGCCAGCTTCAGCAGCCCTGCAGCTGCCACCTGCTCAGCCTGGCACAGCACAGCCACCTGGGCAGCCATGGCAGCCCAGGGACACAGGCACAGGAGCACAGGCACAGGGACACAGGCTCGGGGACAGGGACACAAGCATGGGGACAGGGACATGGGCACGGGGACAGGGACATGGGCAGGGAGACAGGGACACAGGGACAAGGACACAGGCATGGGGACAGGGACACAGGCATGGGGATAGGGACACAGGGACAAGGACACAGGCATGGGGACAGGGACATGGTCAGGGAGACAGGGACACGGTCAGGGAGACAGGGACACAGGGACAAGGACACAGGCATGGGGACAGGCACACAGGGACAGGGACATGGGCACGGGGACAGGGACATGGGCAGGGAGACAGGGACACAGGGACAAGGACAGAGGCATGGGAACAGGCACACAGGGACAGGGACACAGGCACGGGGACAGGGACATGGGCAGGGAGACAGGGACACAGGCATGGGGACAGGGACACAGGGACAAGGACACAGGCATGGGGACAGGGACACAGGGACATGGGCACGGGGACAGGGACACAGGCATGGGGACAGGGACACAGGAACAAGGACACAGGCATGGGGACAGGCACACAGGGACAGGGACACAGGCACGGGGACAGGGACATGGGCAGGGAGACAGGGACACAGGCATGGGGACAGGGACACAGGGACAAGGACACAGGCATGGGGACAGGGACATGGGCAGGGACACAGGCACGGGGACAGGGACATGGGCAGGGAGACGGGGACACAGGGACAGGGACACAGGCACGGGGACATGGGCAGGGAGACAGGGACACAGGGACAGGGACACAGGGACAGGGACACAGGCACGGGGACATGGGCAGGGAGACAGGGACACAGGGACAGGGACACAGGGACAGGCACTGCCCAGCTGCCCTTTGCCCTCCCCAGCATCACCCCCCTCTCCTAGGGTGCTTCCAGGTCCCACAACAGACACACTGGAAATACACATGGACACACAAAGAGCTAAGGTTAAATCTCACATGCAGAGTTAATCCTCATTCTCTTCCCAATTCTGTTTCAAAGCAAATACAAAATACAGCACTACAGAGCATCATGTGCACACAGCACATTACTCCATGAGTTATTTTGTTTTAATTTTGGGGGGAAAAACCCAAATATAAAGTTGGCTTCAAAGCCAAAGGCCACTTTTATATTTGGAAGAAATCCCCGGAATAAGTTGTCTCCAGTCAACTGACGATGCACCATTTCAGAAAAATAATTTTAAACTGTCAGTGATCTGCTTATTACATGCTTGACTAATTCCTTGAACAGAGGAAAGCCCCACATGACTGCAGAACAGATAGAGGAGAGGGATGATATATGGACTCTCCTTCCATAGAATCCAGTTGCTGGTTCCTATAAATATGAAAATATATTTTTGTGATACTAGCAATGGCAAAACATGACTTAGCCTCCTGGTCTGTTTGAAAATGCAAAGATTTTTTCACAGTGAGAAGAAGCCTGGAATGTGCCTTGGATGCAAAGATGAACTAATGCCTCAAATCCCTGCAGTGCAAGTCTGATTATAAGTTTCTAACTCCCATCTAGGGTTTTAATATGGCAGAGATTCACTGGGAATACATGGACTGAGATTCATTTTCATTTTCCTACTGGGAGGTGTTTACTGCAAAGAAGCTCAACTTTTTGTATTGTACATTGATATTCTCCCTAATTATTTTTATACCCCACGCCCTCATGAATTCCCTGTGATCTCTGTCGAGGGACCACATCTAAAACCCAGCCATCTTAATCTTTTAGATCAAAGTGTGGACTGAACAGACTCAAAGTCAAATTATGGGATAAACTATTTTCAAAGCTAGAATCATAAATAATAGGCAGGAAATGAGTAGCAGTGGGAGATTACAGGGCACCTTTCAACTGAATTACAGGAGATTTTGTGTGGAGTGCTCCTTGTTAACAGAGCCATGGGTGAGGACCACCTGGTTTAGTGCCCAGATAACAGCACATCTTTAGAGGGGGGAGTGGAGTACTTGGGGATGGGCTGGGGTTAGTTAGACTTTACAAACTCACAGAAAGTTTCCAATCCCTAAATGGGAGTTAGAAATTTGTAACCACATTTACACTATGGGGAATGGAGACCTTAGATCACCATTGCTTCCAAGGCACATTCCAGGATTTTTCTCACTGTGAAGACCCTTTGCATTTTCAAAAATGTTTTCCTCAGCTTGGCTTGGAAGCTGGATACACATTTATTTAGGCTGCCTGGCTGCCTCTTCACCTTCCAGTGCAGAAATGCACATGCAAAGCTGTTGGACTGCTCAGGAAAGCCTTCCTGCAGCTCCATGGCCAGGAGCAGAGCCCAGGTCAGGGCAGCACAGGAACTGCCCACCACCTCCCACACTGACCAGAGCATCAGGGGACAGCACCCCTTGCACCTGCAGTAAGGCACTCTCCACCCAAACTGCTCAGCAATCTCTCCCCAGCTTTCCCAACCCCACAGGTGGGCCCAGCAGAACTCAGCTTTGGCTGATCCGAGACCACCAAACCCACCAAGCTCACCACCTTCAGTATTTATCCAGCTGAACCTTGGGATGTTTGACACCCAACACACTCAGTCCTCACCACCTGTAGTAGAGCTGCACTGTTCCTACCAGATACAGCCTTGGTGCTGCTGCTGGAATTATTAGATCTTTATAATCTCCCCAATTTACTCCCAAACCATCCCTATTTCAGAAGCAAAGAGCATCTACTAACACACATTTCTAATCACAAGAGATGGGAAAATTGTTCTGTTCCACCTCCAGTTCCTGACAAGGGCATCACACCTTCTGAATTTCAGCTGCTCCTGTTTATCTGGCATGATGAGAGGCACTCACACCCCAGAAATGCTGGGCCTAGGCAGTGCCTAGCTGCATATGTCAAATTATCCACTGCCAATTCAGACTGGTTCAATTCCTTCCATCAGCAATGGTGAATCACTTCTCTTAGCATATGGCTACACATCACGTATCTAACTCTGCTTCTGCCCTCTGAAAAATTATCTGAGGCAGGATTTCCTGAAGTTTTAGACATGGAGAAATTCAGCAGTGAAAATTATTGATGCTTACCATTATCTGTTTGCATACAGAGTCGGCAGGCTGGGCAGGGGATGTTCACATAGCAGTGCTGGATTAGTATTTTTAAACTCTTTCTATTATTGATTTAACCACTTGAAGCTGCTGGAAGCAGAGTTCCTGTCACAGCTGTTAATGCAAGAGGCATTAGGGAAAATCCCTACTGTGGAGGTGTGCAAAAATGTTCACACATTAATGGCGAGATCTCACTTTTCATCAGCATCACGTACAACCCCAAATCCCCATTTTCATTCTGCTCAGCTAGATAAGAAACATGAAAGGGGAGAAGTTTGGGTTGTTTTGTTTTTTTCTCATTTCCTTTAGTCCTTTCTAAAGAGCAGGATCCTGCAGT
Organism: Molothrus ater; assembly: GCF_012460135.2. Taxonomy (NCBI): domain Eukaryota; kingdom Metazoa; phylum Chordata; class Aves; order Passeriformes; family Icteridae; genus Molothrus; species Molothrus ater. Next base: position 932,031 of record NC_050489.2, read on the forward strand.
CTACCCAAACTGAGCAGCACGTCTTTGCCTCAAGTTGTTCCATTAAAGCTGATGCAGCCACTTGCAGAGCAGGGCTATTCAGAGAGAGCAGTGGTATCAGTGCAGCTCCACATGATCACAAGGCCATTAAGTTCCTTAAAAAAGGAAGAAAATGGCTTTGTCAGAAGCTGAAATGGACTGGACTATGCAACACTGTTAAAAACTACTTTTGGCCAAGGCAGTGAGCAAATTAGTTTCTTGATTTTAAATAAGAATTAAGGTAACTGACTTCCAGACAACATGAATCAAGGAAAAAAAATCCACTTAAAATTAAGTTTTGTCTTCTCTGCAGCTGAAAATTCATTCTGATTGAGGCAGGAGATGGGTTCATGGTTTAAAAGCCAGTCTAGAAGTTCCACACTTGCCATGCCTTACTTTGAACAGTTCCTCTCTTAATTAACCTAAAATAACTCCTGTGCAGAGAAGCTCTTACATGGCTCACAAAGGAAACACTCCAAAAACGCTAATGATTTTCAAATTCATTGATAAGTATTATGTTCTTCACTTATTTTTCATGTTCCTGCATCTCTATTCTGAGTGATTGTTTCATTGATGCCAACAAAAATTAGCACATTATTGCCATGAATCAAGTCTTTTCATTGCCTTGACAATGCTGCCCTTCAGTTCTGTAAACACTTGAAAATTAAAAAGCTCCAAACTATAAACAATAGGTCTAAAAAACCCTCCCACCGCCCAAATCCAATATTTCACTTGTGCAAAATATGAAAGCAAGGTAACTCTCATTGTACTCTTCCAGTGCCTGAAGGGATCCTACAAGGGGGATGAAGAGGAACTTTGGACAAGGGCTGGAGGAAGGGAGCCAGGGAATGGCTCCCAGTGCCAGAGGGCAGGGCTGGATGGGATCTTGGCAATGAGGAATTGTTCCCTGGCAGGGTGGGCAGGCCCTGGCACAGGGTGCCCAGAGCACCTGGATCCCTGGCAGTGCCCAAGGCCAGGTTGGACACTGGGGCTGGAGCAGCCTGGGACAGTGGGAGGTGTCCCTGCCATGGCAGGGGTGGCACTGGGTGGGCTTTAAGGTCCCTTCCAACCCAAACCCTTCTGTTATTCTACAGATAATTGCAAAACCCCGTTTCAAAATACCTCTGTGTACTGAATGTTTGGGTGTGTCTGTGCACTGATTAATGTGCTGAGCTGCTTCACCTGCCCCAGCACCATCTGCAGCTCTGTTGGTTCAAAGACCACTCAAAGCATCCCTATCATGGAACAAGGGGCAGTTCATCTCCTGAAAACAGACTCCAGCTTAGCAAAGCTGAAAAGTGCAGGGGAAACGCTGGAACAATTTGCTTTTTATAAACATTCTACTCTGGATTTAAATACAAAATTAAATACAAAATTAAATACAAATTAAATACGAAATTCTGTGGTTCATTGCTAAGGTGCTAGCATGCTCCTCTTAAACCCACTTGGTCTGTGGGTCCAACTGATATGTAAAATAGGCCCATTGCTGCTTACAAATCCACATCTGGCAAAACTGTGAGTTAGAGAATGATTTTCTATTTGAATTGAAAATAGACAAGAAGAAAAAATAAAATTAATCAGAGCAGAAATGAGATAATTGCCCAAATTCAGCTACTACTCAATGAATTTATTATAACTTTGGTCTGGAGAATTTCTAAAAGTGCAAAGTTACAGCACCAGTGAAAGACCAAAATTGGGGATGTTTCAACAGTACTGCTCAGAAAACAGAGCTTCTGAACAGCAGCAGGGCTTGGATTTCTGGTGCAGGAGAGAGGCACCAAACCCCTGGCTCTCTGGGAGTGCTGCACTTTGACAGTCCCATGCTTGATTATACTCATTTTCTACTTCAGCAAGCAGCAAAATTTTATGAGAACCACTCCCATAGATGTTTGTTCCCTGACAATCTGGTGTACAGTTACAGAAGTTGCTAAATATGATTATTGCCTGGGAAGCAAGGAGAAAACAGAAATATTTGAACCCAGTATGCTAATCCTAGTGATTCCCCTCTGCCCCCCACCAGCAGCAATGCCATACAAGGCACTGCCACTCAAACCCCACAAACAGGGAAGCACAAACCAGTAAATTAAGTTAATGAGCAGAAAATAATTTAGCTATATTTGAAGATAGCACATGGATAACATCGCTTTCTGTCTTGCTCCAACAGAAGGTGGGGTTTTGTCTCTTTTAAGCAGAGGGCAGAAGGTTTGTAATTACCCAGCTGCAAATGGGGCACAAGTGTCTGCTCCTGTTGGAACCCAAAGCTCAGTCACAAATGCCTCAAAACACACAGGATACAAAATCATTTCTGGTGCAATGCCTACATTCATTATTTCTGTGTCTCTGTTTCAGTCTGTTCTTATCCTGTACACAAGATTATTCCCTTTTTTTCCTGCTTGGCCCCTCAGAGTGATTTAACTGGGAGCACAGCACTGTCCTCCCTGCCCTGATTCCCCCCAGTTATTTTTGATAAATCTGAGGCATTCAACCCCTGCATCAGGCAGGTATGTCTGTCAGGGCTCCTTTTCCCTGCTGCATGAAATTGCATCCTTTCATTAGCAAATGTTGCCAAACAAAGCAGTTCTCCAACAACTTCTCATTTCCAGGCATATTATAGGGTTACATCTTCGACCAGCTTTACTGTTATAGATTTAGATTGAATCTGCCTCACTAAGTTGTCCCATTCTGGGCTGATGACAAAACCTGAGCTATCCATATGCCTAATTGCACTCATAAATGGAGCTCTTAGCAGGCTGTGGTGGTGATGGTGCTACAGTTGCTGTTTATGGAATTGTTCTCTAATTCCCTTTTTTCCTAAGCTGAAATATTTTTTTCCTGGGACTTGCACACATTCTGATGGAGAATGGTATTTTTCATGAAATGTACTTGGCCTGGAAACAGCAGCAGAAGGGAGAGGAAATGCAAGTGAGAAATAATCAAATGAGGGAAAGAAAAGGTAGCTGTGTACCCAGCCTGGGAGGAAATCATCCCAAGCATGACAGCAGCCACAGCCAAACCCCACAAAAGGGGCAGCAAAGCTCCAAGCACCCAAGGAGCCATCTGGGCTCATTCATCTCATCACAAACTCCTTGCAGACAAACATCACCTGCCCAACTCCCTGCTGGGGCAGCTCTGCTCAGGCCAGGGGCAGCACCCAGGAGTGGCTGGAGCTGGGCCAGGGCAGGCTCAGGCTGCAGAGCAGGGCAAGGTTCTGCTTCCCCCAGAGGCTGCTGGGCACTGCCCAGGCTGCCCAGGGAATGGGCACAGCCCCGAGGCTGCCGGAGCTCCAGGAGCCTTTGGGCACCAGGGAGGGACAGGGGGGATTGTTGTGGGTCTGGGCAGGGCCAGGGGCTGCATCCATCATCCTGGGGGGATTGTTGGGGGTCTGGGCAGGGCCAGGGGCTGCATCCATCATCCTGGTGGATGTTCCAGCTCAGGACATTCTATGCTTCAAATGATCTTCACTCACAAAGTGGTTCCTTTAAGGTAAATTATCCACATTGGGATAATTCAATGGGGAAATATACAAATTTATATGGGCACCAAAACTTTCAGGCCATATAATTTGTGCTTTCTTAATATTCATTGACATGAAGATCCCCCTTGTTGCTTGCTTTTTGAGTCTTTTCCCTGGTGTACACACAAGCTGTGAAATCGCCCAGGAAATTCCTTAAAGCAACATTTGGACTGATGCTTTGAAACTACATTCCCATTTCAAACAGGACTCAAATAAGTTTAAAATGGCAACAAAAGTTTAAAAAATAAGGAAATCAATGAGTCACTTAAACTATTGTGGGTCAGATTAACATAAAACTTAACAGAAAACATAAAATCAATAACTGGAAATTCAATTCTTGGTTTGGGTAGGGGAAGGCAATCTGGGAAGATACTATTTCTCACTAACTGAAGTGGGAATGACAGAGTGGCTTAAATCACTTTATGAGAATTATTTCCTAAACACTCTTGTGAAAGAGCTCGAACCCTTGAAAAGCAGTCTTCAAATCAAAATTCTTACTGAATTGCTTCACCTGATTAGAATGACGCTTTCAAAACTTTCAAAATATTTAAAAAATCCAAACAACATGGTCCTTTCTTTGTCTCTCTGCTGTCCTGGCTCCTTCCTCCTCACTAGAGCAATATGGAATTCTATCAGTGGGGGTGTAAATATGTTCCTTAGGGGTGATGAATTCCTACAGCACTAATGGTCTTTGGAAGATTTCTGAAACTATGGCTGTGGCAGAGACTCTGAGAGCATCCTCTCCCCCAGTACCACTCTGCCAGAGGGCATTGGCCAGTCCTGTTCTGCAAGTTTAAACAGTAATTTTATCCCAACTCCCCTTTTCAGGGTATCCCAGCCCACTGACAGGATGGTTATCCTGATGGTTGCAGGCTGGTTCAAGGCCTCAGCCTGTCACTGCCACTGGGAGCAGCCCAAGGACGGGATCCCAGCAAGCCCTGGGTGCCTCAGGGAGAGCTCTGTGCTCATTTATAAGCTGGTCAATGGGCTTAAAGGCACTCAGACATGCATTAAAATCTGTCTGAGACAGAAACTTGAAGTTAATTTTCAATTGATTCTGTCTTGCAAATGCCACTTAAGTAAGAACCTCAGTCTTTTTCTTTTCCCCCCTTTTTTCTTCTTCCTCCAGAAGGCAGAAGCTTAATTAGGAGGATGCCATTCTGCTTTGCTTCTCCCAAAGAATGTAGCTGCCACATTCCAATAATCATTTGCACATGTGGACCATACTTGAAGGGACTTAAAGAATTTAATTCCCTACAAAAGAATGATGTAATACAGTTCACAAGCTAGACTGTAAAACCACTAAGTATCATTGTTCACCTATGCCTCTTTCACCTCGTAGATTTAATGCATTTCTACTGAGAAAGAACAGGTTAGGGAGAGTCAATTCCACAATTTTAATACATAAGCAAAAAAATAGAAAAATTGCTACAGCCTGAGAGGTGGAACCGTACCGATTTTGCTGTTTTTCACAGGAGTGCAGTATCAATTCTGTTTGCAATTATTTTGCATTACTAATCAGCTCATTACCAGTCAGTCAGACAATGTTAGTTTATGCTACAATACACTCGTGGGTCATTTGCCAATAGCAATAAAATTTCACAACATACCAGGTGAAATTTCGTGTCACTCACGGTACCTGAGGAGGCTCATCTGCAGAGCTGCTTTATTGGGGATGAGAAAGCTACCAGAGCCAGTAAAACCATGGTGCACATGAGGAAATATGACATGTAAAAAGGAGGAAATGTCTGCTGGAGAGGAAATTCAGCAACTGAAAAGCAACAAGGAACATCCAGTCAAAGGGGCTTAAATTGAGTAACTATTCAAGCAGCAGTGTGGCTTTAGTAGGAATAATATATAGCTTAAATTTGGGTTCATAACATGCAAAACTCAGGCACAGCCACTGGAATTGTTTTATTTAATCAAAATACCAAGACTGTTAGCAGTAAAAATGTGGCCTGTGACACTTCAAGGGCCACATGGCTACAGCACATTACAAAAATGTAAGCAGTGTGGTTGGGAAACTTTAAACTTTCTTCATAAATGTATGATCCTTACATGCAGTTGGGTTTGGAAGCTTCAGGAACATTTTAAATATGCTGGAATTTTCTATTTTGTATTCCTGCAGTATTATTTTCTCCATAAGTATGGAGCTTTCAGTACAAAGCTATTCTTTAGAATGCAAAGAAGCAAGTAAAAATTGGTATATTGGGTCCTTCCTTATTTCTACAATCCATAAAACTTATGAAAAACCAGTCTCTTGAAATTTATTTCAACCAATGACACAGAATATGAAGTGGGAGGACAAACAGTCCCCTGCACAACTCTATTAGAAAATAAAATTTATGTATATATGTAAATACTCCCCCCTAAGTATCATTTAGCATTGCAGAGTCCTTTCAGCATGAGGTTCGTATTTAGAATTTTCAAGAAGAATTATTTTCAAAGTTGACAGTAAAACTTCTTTGTTCTCTTCCATGTATGTTGAAAATCTGAATTACTTGCTTCAGTATGTATTACTTTTACTTCAACATTTCTAATTTGGTTCCTAGTATGATAAGTATCTTTTGAGAAGCAATTATTCTATATTTCTCCTTATTACCTGCTCAGTTTTATTTATTCCTCTATACTGAATTTGCTTTGTAAATGAACCTCATTGCTGTAGGACTTTGTAGTTTTCCAAATAATTTGTCTTTATGAGAATACTGTGAGTCAGAAAGGTGCTAATACAGAGATTAAGGTAAAAAATGAGCACCAGACTATCCAAGACACCTCAAGTAAAAGGGCAACGTGCACTTCCCAGTGAGTAGAAGTACATGAAAACCGGGAGTCACATGAAAACCAAGAACTTTCAGTAATGTTAATACCCAAAATGTCCCGAGGCAGGTTTGAACTCCCAAAACGTCAAACACACACACACAAATCTGGAGCCCTGAGACTCAGCAGACAAATTCTTCCCTTTTTCCCCAACCATGTGCCTTTGCAGGGGCCATCCTGCTCCTGAGGGACTCTTTCCCATGTTCTGAGTGAAGATCAGGGTTTAGTGGGCAGCACTTAGAGCTGCCAAAGCCAAGCCCTGGAAGTTCCAAACCTCTGCTGAGAAGAACAGGGAACATGTTTCTAGAAAAGCCCCACAAGCACATGTTTCAACAAATTAAATAATTTCTTTCTCTGGCTTGGTCCTAAATGTATTTCTGCATATAAAATGTCCATTCAGGTAAGGTTTCCAGAGTGGTTCAAGCTAAGGCTCACTCCCAAGCAGATGAAGATGGATATTCATCAGGGGCATCAATGTGGGCCCAGCCCAGGCTGTGTCAGCTTGTTGGAACCACAGCAGCTGCCTGCCAGGAGCTGTGGAGCTATTATGGGAGTGTGTAACAACTTCAGGTTTCATACTAAAGTGCCATGTCTTTATTTCAGTCCTCCTCTCAGCTCTTTTATTTCTTTTCCAGGCTCTCCATTTCCCTATCCTGAATGAGGTGTGCTGAGGAACATCCTCAGTTTTCCATCAAACGAAGCAATTTGGATGCCAAAACCTTTCACCCAGGTTCCGAGAAGCCTCAAAAGAAGATGCAGATCACACCTTTTCCATCTGACACTGGGCTATTTTGGCCTTCAGACTGAGGCACTCAACAGAAGAGCTGCAGACTGATGTTTCTCATCTTGTGTTTCTTTGGAATTTCTGGTCATGTTCCTGCTGCTATTAAGATGTACTTTTATTGTGCCCTGTAAGACTGCAACTGCATGCTTTACAATACTGCTATATATTTTAATATTGTGATATTATCTGCTAGATATCATCCTTATTAGACACTAGACAGAGCATTTATCACACTTAAATGCTTCGCAGTTCCCAACCCTGAGTGTATTTTTATTAATGTATACAGGTGATAAGAAATACAAAGTACAGCAGAAATTCAACTGAGAACCTACATTACCACCCATTTCAGAGTTCCTAATATTTGTATCCATTGTGATAGGTGATTTGCCCTGAAATGAAATGTTTATCTTGGCTAGCTCTACCTCACAGCAGTAGCCCTTCTGAATGCTTCTTGAAAACACTTACAGATATTATCTGGCTCTTATTCCTCCTTCCCCTGTTAGATTCTAAACACAGATTTGTTCTTCCAATTCCGTGCTCGGCGTGGGCAGGCTGCTGGTGTGAGGAATTCTTGTCCTGCCTGTTGTACCCTGCACAGGGCACCCTGGTGTGTTCCTAACCCCGGCTCCATTCAGCGCTGAGGAGCTCCCTGAAACAGCCCAGCTCCCCCAGGAGAGGGGAGCAGGATAGGGAACAGGGATTTTAAACTTGTTTATGCTCAAGAGGCACAGAGAGAGTCAATAAACAATCCACTGAAGCCTCATATAATATTGTCCATCTCTCTTCCTTTTAGGCAATAGACTGGGATTCCATCTTTGCAAGAACTTAAACATTCAATGACCCTGCTACATGAAAAATGCCTTTCAAAGGCTCTCTGCAATGTGAGGGCTGAACTATTACATTTATTGTGGAAATACATCTGTTTGCTAATGCTAGTGGGCTAGAACACCCTCACCAACTATGCCTAAGAAAAGAAGACTTTTTTCCACACAGAATTTCACAGTAAATAGTACATTTGTAATTTTCAGATTTTACTCTCTTGGACCTGGTTTCTCTCTCCATCTCCCTTGGACTGTAAATTTGGAGTACACATGTAGAATTTAAAAGGCACAGGATACACCAGGCACGGTTTCTCACTCGTCTTCCCAAGTTCCTGCTTGTATGACACAGTCTTGGATTTTCCATAGCACCACAGGAATAAAACAGTACAAAAAAAACCACCAGAAAAATTAAATTCATTCCAGATCTATGAAAAAGCTCATTTTAACTTTATCATAATTCATTAACTGGAAACTGAAAGTTGATCAGGTGCAACTTTAGCCTGATCCATGATGTCTTACATGGTCAAAAACAATATTCTCCTAATCAAAATAAAGACTAAACTCAGCAAACAAACTCCCCCGGGCCTGGCATTTCCCTCTGCTGTAAGCCTGCCTTGGGGTAAAAAAGGGAAAAAATAACTTTGTGTTGAGAGGTGTCCACGTGGTGACTCAGTTTTAAATAAATTGCACTGTCACAGCAGCCTCAGCAGTGCGAACCCTCAGCAGGGACAGCACGGCTGGGGACAAAGGGACAGGCTGTGATCACACACCAAGCACACCCTGAAGGGCTGGAATGGAGATGGAGCAGATTACATTGGCAATTCCCAAAACATTCAGCCATGCATCCCCAGGTCCCTCATACCGAGCTGCCATGGGACAAGGAAGAGCTCCCAGGACAGGAATAAGGTTTAGGTTTTTCCAGGGGCAGGAAGAGCACTGCAGCAGCCTGGGCCAGTCAGCAACAGCCCCAGGGATCAGGGGAAAGGCTGCACGGGGAGCAAAGCTCCTGAGAATCACCAAGGGTAGTGGGCATGGAACTGCAGAAAGCCCTCCCAGTCCCCCTCGAATGTGAATGCCCTTGGCATTCAAACAGATCATTCAGTGTTCCAGAAGGACAAAAGGAGAAAGCAAAGTCTTAGAAATTAGAAGGGAAAAAGCTACTGGATATCCATCTGCAGTCACATCCCAAAGGCTGTTTATGGTTTGTTCCCCCATCCACAAAAGACTCTGGATTCCCTGGACACACAGAAAGTGCAGAGAAGGGCAGCAAGGACAAGGGAAGGTGGGGAAGTTTCAGTGTTTTGCAAAACAGCTACATGTGCATGTGTGAATGTATGTCCAGAATTAACACAAATATCTCACTTCCTCACACTGAAGTTAAGTGGCATATTGTGCCCCTGGATTTTAGGAATGTTAAAAAAAATCCAAAAATCCATTAAATTAGTAAACCAAAAATCTGTCAAGTGCCCTTAAACACAGGCACACAGAAAATCCAGTGCTGAAAGACAACACACCAGAGTCTGGGAGGCCTTTCTGGGGAATCATCACTCCATCTGTATCCTAGCCTCCCACAAGAGAGGAGGAAGCTGTGAGAGGGCAGGAAGCCTTTGGTGGAACACACAGCTGGCACAGCTACAAATGCATCCAGTTCCCCAAGTGCCAATCCACACAATCCTTATTGTTCCTCCTTAATTCATTTTGTCAGAACTCAAGAAAGCCACTCACACAATTAAGGGTGGTTTCACATTTCCCATTCTGTTTTCATTTACCATTCATATGTTCACATATCTGTGCAGGCAGGGCTGCCCACTCCTTCCCCAAATAAAGAGGAAAAATGGGAGGTCTCAAGCAATTAGCTGAGGTACTCTGCCAGTGCTTAAATGAACCATCTGTTCCAAGGTATGCAAGAGCAGCATGCCTGGAGCCATGAGGCAGCTCTGCAGAATCCAGCCCTGCTCTGGAAAGGTTCTGCCTGCAGGTGTTTCAGAATTGAACCCAAAAAGGGCACCAGCATCAGCTTCATCTGCCACACACAGATGAGGCTCAGCCAGAGGCTCCTTTGGCTTGTGGGGATCTGGGGTTTAGCAGAGTGGCGATGGAAATGAACGCACAGAACACCCAGAACAGGGTGGGGAAAGCCACTCCAAAAAGTTTCCTGAATGTATTGTGCAAAAGGAGATGAAAAATTAAAGGTCAAGACAGTGGAATTAACAATATTTCACCATGGCGCAAAGGAATTCTTGAATGAAGAAATTTGGCCTTTGCTGCTCAACTACAGCTTTTATCTGGGATGGAAGGGGCAAGCCAAGGGAAGGAGACTGGGGCTTTGTCTCCCCAAAACCAGACCCAAAGCATCCAGTTCCAGGAGTGGTTGATTAGTACATGGCTGACATGTGTGCATGCCAAGGCTGAACATGATCATTAGAACTGTTTATTAGACAAAAGGCTACTAGGAGAATGATAATTAATCACTTGGCATTGATTGAAATTCTTGATGAAATGAAGCATGAGCTGTTGAAAAATAATTGAATGTAATCACAAAATCCATGAATCATTCATAGAAAGCACATTTATTAAACCAGAATTCATAAGTAAGATATTTTGTCTGGCTCTTTTTCTCCTCTTTGGATCCTGTCCTGTTGGATGAACAGGCAGCTGTTCCTCCAGCACAGCTCCACAGAGCAGACAACAGGGAAACATCCCATGCAAGAGCAGAACAGCAGTTCTGAAATCTGATTTATTACCACACTCAAGGAGCTTTTGTAAACCAAAAACCTAAAACCTGCTATTTGCCATGAGAATTCAGGAAAACCAAATTGGTTTTATACTAAAAAAAATCATAATCTTAGCAGCCTTCAAAAGGAGTGAGCAAAATTTTCATTCTATAGGCAAAAAAAATTAGAATTAAATCAGGATATATCTGGCTACTCTTTTCAATACCAATTTCTAAGGAAAAATAAATAACACAATGTCACAATTTCAAAAGTCTTGGCAGAGGTGTCGCTTTAGACACAGAAATTCAGTTGCTGGTGGTTTTATTTAAATTTTAAATCTATCATTAACTAAGCACCAAGCCAAGATGAATAAAGCTCCCAGTAGAAAAAAAATCATTGACCATATTATCATAGAACAGATATTTAAGAACTGGGATTGGGTTCAAAGGGAACCTCATTTTCTGAAGATTGCAATCAAATAATTTTAAATGAATTCTGCTTTTAAATTTCCTAAGTAACAATCAGTGCAACCATTAAATGAATTGAATTCCCCCTAACACTGATTGATATTCAAGTAAATATGAACTTCACCCTGAGAGAAGCTAAAATATTTATATAACAGGCAAAATTGTACCAGTTAATCCCAAATGTTAGATTATATAAAAATATATCTTTAATCATGTAACTTTACATTTAGCAAACTAAAAAGTCCAACGTTTTAATAGAATTTCAAAGAGAATTTGTCTCTACTCACTGCCTAAAATTAAACAAAAATCCAAACTGCGAACAGACAAGGTGCTGATTTATGTGTTAAACCACAAAAACCTGTATCAGAATGTCTGAAGTACACAAATAGTTCTGCTGCAGGGGATGATTTTTACCAGAAAAATCCTACTTATCCTGCTTCTCCCAATCCTTGAGAGCAGGAGCAGCACACAAAGCCAGGAAAACAATTCCTCCTACAAACACTGAAGGCACAACTGAGATCATGGGTGGGACTCAGGCTGGCAGCGACTGAAACCATCTTCAGCTCTGACATTTCTCCTGCATGGAGGAGCACCTTGTCCATGGGACACAGGCACCCACAGGGAGTGAGACAAAGCCCCCAACTGCCCCCACTCATGGCCAGCCCAAGCAGGAAGGGTAAATCCCACAGCACAACCTCTGACATCCACCAACACCAATTTATCATGCACCAGAATGCAGAGAACTGCCCTGGTACTGCTGCAAAAGCCCTGTGCAAAAATCCCTGTGAACAACAAAATATGGTCATTGTAAGGGCCAGCTGAAGGAGTGGGAAGGAGGGAAAAGCACATCTGGACAAGCCTGTGGCAGCATCCTCCTCTCTGCCACGGGATATCTGCCCTGCTCCAAGGCAGGGATGGGACCAAGAACACCCCCAGCACTGAGATCAACTGCTGGGCTCTCACAGTCCCTGGCTGGTCTCTTACAGGGCCATTTTCCTCTGCCAGAGCAAAAAGATCTACACTTAAAAGGAGAAAGACTTTAAAAGGTCCCGAGCTTACACATTCCAAAGGAAAAAGCATTGGGCAGGTTTTAATTTTCCATTAAATACAAACCCCACCTCTGTAAATTCATTGCAAATTCAGCTGAACCCTACAGAGGTAGCAGTAACCTACTAAAACAAACTTTTGGAGCAAAATCTGATTTTTGCATCATTATATTTCTGCTGCTGAGCTGCACACCCCCTCACATACCCTCTCTGACATGCACATAAACCCTTAAACAGGCAAATATTACCATGACATTATTTGAATAGGATGCTCAGCATAGATCTAAATTAATTCTCAATATGTGACACCCAGGGAATGTAACAAGTTAATTTTTATTGACACAGGTTTTCCTCCAACAATCAATGAAATGGTGCCACTGAACTCATTTCAGGGAGACCTGAGGGGACACTCCTCCTTTTATGGCATCACCAAAAGAGCCACGATGGCAGCAGCTGCTGGGATTTGGGTGCTTTTCAGCCTTTTCTGGGAGCAGAGTGATGTGACACAGGGACTTTTGCCCCCCTGACAGAGCATCTCCAGCAGGACACGACGGGCACGGGCTCAGCCTGTGTGCTGCAGATAAAGACAATACAAATGCAAGCTCCAGGAATAACCTCATGGAGAATTTTATCAAACAGACTTTGTTTCCATGCATTATTTATCCACATCTACATTTCAGTGAAAATGGCCTCATTTGAGTTAATTGATGCTTTCCTAGGGGTATTTGTTAGAAATCAGTACTGCACATCCCCTGGTTTATGTTATATTTGTAGCTTTGTGTCATCACAGGTACCCAATAATTATAAGTTCAGCTATTTAAGGCAAATAAATAGCAAATAAAGACTTCATTTACTTGTTTCAATCATCAAATAAATGTTGTGGGCGGTTTTTTGCAGAAGTCTGAGTAAAAAATGTATTGCTCTTTTGGTCTTTCTCCTGCTATTATTTCTGAACCAGTGCATTTATTTAAGATGGAGTGTCCCACAGTGTTAAAAAAACAAAATGAGATAGCTAAGAAATTAAAAATTTAACTTGTGAAAGATGCTGCTATAACTGGAATTCATAAGGATTTAATAAAAGTCTTCATAAAGTTCTTCTAGTATTACAACAGCAATTATTCCTCCTCTTCCTCCTCAGTGATCTCCCCTTCACTTGCACAGTGTATTATTAAACAAAGCAGCCCAGTTTTGTAGGGAAAAGGCCCTGAGAGGCCCCCTTGTCCAGGCTTAATGGACCCTGTGCCACCCCACTGCTTCACCCTTCTCAAGTTCCCTTCCTGCCCCACCACATGCCAAAGATTAAAGTTTTTCCCCAGGTTTTGAGTTCATTCAAGGCAGACACGAAGGTGCAAAGGGATTCATTCCCATTTCTGGCCAATTGTACCTGATTCCCCTCAAGAAAAAAGCCTCAGCAATGTCCAGCATGGCTCAGTTGAGCCAATTTATTATCTCTGGTCATGTAGCAGGGGAAAGGAGGCAGCACTGATGATGCTTAAGGAATGATTCTTGCAAAATTAGAGTTCCTAAATGTCAAATTGAGGCCAGACGGAAGTAAAAATACAAATCCATGCTTGCAGCTTTTGAGAACCCCATATGGGAATGAAGTGATGGGCTCACATGTGCCTGGTGCCCATGGCTGTGCCCTGATTTCACAGCCTGCTGCCCTGGATACTGCAGGGGCCTTTAGCTTCACTGGCAAGAGCCAGGAAATCTGGGGGTGTGGGTGGGGGTTTGGCTACCCTGTGAGGACACAGGAGGGAACAGGGGCACACAGAGCACAGCCCCTTTGTGGGATAACCCTGGGATGGGGCACACAGAGCACAGCCCTGGGATGGGGCACACAGATCACAGCCCCTTTGGGGACAGCCCTGGAATGGGGACACACAGAGCACAGCCCTGGGATGGGGCACACAGAGCACAGACCTTTGGGGGATAACCCTGGAATGGGGCACACAGAGCTGCCCTGAGCAGGGAGGAGAAGCTCAGGAGGAAGGAGGAAGGAGAGAGGGAGGGATTTTATTTGCATTTAGTTGCAGCCAACCCTTAGTGCAGGGCACAGGGCCTGGGTACATTGGTACATTGTGTGTGGTTTCACTGCAGGGTCACAGGAGGTTAATCCAGTCTGGAGATTTAATGCTTGAAGAGCACTCTGGTAAGAGATGGCAAGGGTGCAATGGCTCCTCATGATCCTGCATGGGGCAGAATCCTCTGCACTTGTTTCCAGCCTGCCCTCCCTACAGCAAACATGCTGCCTTTGCCTACCTTGCAGCTTTTGCCCTCCTCCCCTCTCTTCAAGCTCCCAGAGCTGTGGAATTCTGGAAGGTTGCTTCCCAGTACAGCACCATCTTCTCCCTCATGCTCTAAAATGCAGCATTCTCAGTGCAGAAAAAAATGCTGTTGTTTCCAGCCTGACAATGGACATTTGGACATGAAAGGATCTGCTGGAGCACCACACAATACCTCCTGTGAAAGCTTCTTGCATTTCCCTGTCAATAAGATGACAAACCCCCATGTGTGCTTCCAGCCCCAGCCTGTCACAGTGAGGGTGGCTGCCACAAACCTCCCTGGTCCCCTGGCCTGTCAGGGCCAGGCTGGCAAAAAGCAAAAGGAGCAGGAATGTTGGTGCTGCCCACAAAAAGAACTTAAATAAAGGGTGAAAACAACAAACAAGAGAAGCTGGGCACAGCAGGAGGGGCAGGATCCAAAGACCTGAAACACAAGAAACAATACATACACTTGGGAGTGGAACATTCTAGTACTGCAACCATATAGGGGAAACAAGTAACCAAAGGGAAAGAAAAACTTGGACAAATTATACATACATATATATATATATATATATATACCTGTTATATATATAACATAGCACTAAAGGCTTACAGGGGAACTCTCAGGCTCACCCTAAGTTAAACAAATGATTCCTAGGGCTTGAAACTACTGCCTTGAAACCAATTTTGGGGTAAAATCCAGCTGATTTTGAGTCACAGCTGGGCCAGTTTCCACATTAGCTTATCTGCTTTGTCTTCACACCACCCTGAACTGTTCTATACCTGTTACTTTCCATACAGAGCAAAGATTCAAAGCAGTTCAGTGTTTGTATCTCTGAAAGGGATAAAGGGATGAGGTTCATGATAAACCCCACGTTTCACCTGCACACAAGGCAGGGACAGGCTGTGCTGCTTTGCTTTTCAGGCTGTGTCTAAGCCTTGCAGGGAGCTTTTCCTTTCCTGGTCTGAGACTGGAACACCACAGAACACTGTCCCACTGCAAAAATGCTATCCTGCTTTATCAGGACTTGTTATCCCTTGCCCTTTTGAAGGTTGGAGCAGCTCTCAGCTGCTGCCAGGGTGCTCTGCCCAAGCACAAGGCAGGATTCTGCCTGTGGGGGTGGGAATGGAGCCAGGAAGGACCTTCCACGCAGCCTTCCCACAGCTCCTGTGCTGCACTGCCACTCCAGGTGCTGAAGGAGCTGGATCCCTGCCTCCTGCAGCTGGGAATGCTGCTGCCTCCTGGGCAGGGCATCACCTCTGGGTGAAGGGGAGAAATTCTGGACCCAGGGATGGAATAAAGGAATTGTACTGCTGCTGAAGATTATCTGCATTCCCTTTAGCTCCAATGAGGATTCAGTACCATCTTTAGAGACTCCTACAAACTGGGAAAGTATCTCATTTTACAGAGCTGATTCTGGTCATACTGAAACATTTATCAAGGGGGTGAGGAAACAAAGAAGTGGCCCCTGCATTCACAAGTATAACAAACATTTCTCTTCTCTAAACAGGGGCAAAAGCTTCCACCAGGCTCACCACATCAGTATCCAGGGGGTTACTGCTTCCTCTCCTTTTTATTTTGAAGGACAGAAATGGAAAATAGTCTTCTTACAGTCCACAGAGTCCAAATCAGAAAAATAAGTTCAATACTATTCATACAGCTGCATATTTGCCTCAAAAAGTGGAGAATGCATTCCTGATAATGGCAAATCAGAAATAGAAAATAAAAAGTCTAATTCTGAACTTGTTCCCTTTATAAATAAATTGCACGAAGATAATGCATTTCTCCTATATTTTCTAGTGGAAGCGATGCTGCTCCCAGCAAAGCAATGAAAGCTGCAATATTAAACTTGCTGCTTACTCATCAATTTTCATGTGAGAGTCTCATTGGCAAGAGGCCCAGGCACAGAGAGGATGCTATTGTAATCACTATTCCTACCCCAAACAATGTTGACTATTTAATTATTAAAGTATTTCTTTCTAAGTAGTTATTTTCAACCACTAGGTCTGACAGAACTGAGAGAACTCCTCTGTGCACAGGTTTGCTCAGAAAAAGGTTGATCACTGAAAAATAACTTCAATTTTCATGTTTTAAGCTGGCTGTGTCCTTAAATACAAATTCAGTTCCTGTGCCAGCAAGAAGCTGATATGAAGCATTGAACTTGTTATCAGGCAATGAAAAAGCTGAAGTTCCACATCTCGTTCCCAATTTCAGTCATATTTTCTCTCATGTTGCATTTTTCATTCCCCAGTTAAGTGAGGCAAACAGTATTGAGAGTATTCACAAAGGTTTGGAAAACTATTTCTGCCTATTGTGAAAATAGGCATTTGTTTTTGCCTGACAACCCTGTGTGGCTTGGTGATAGGCAGGAGAAAAGAGAATTAAATACACAAGCATGCTATTAATAGACAAAAGAGTTTGCTTTCAGTGCTTTCTGTACCTGCCAGGTAATTTTTAATC
The DNA here is from genome assembly GCF_012460135.2 of Molothrus ater. Taxonomy (NCBI): domain Eukaryota; kingdom Metazoa; phylum Chordata; class Aves; order Passeriformes; family Icteridae; genus Molothrus; species Molothrus ater. Next base: position 948,940 of record NC_050489.2, read on the forward strand.
TGGGATCCATGCATGTAGTCAACATGGAAAGGGAAGTTTGCAAGCATCTAAAAATGCTTTACACTTGCTCATGTCCTGCTGCCTGGGTCAGTGTTGAGGTGCTGCCCCTGCTCTGGGTGACAGCAAAAGGCTCTCACAGCAGCCCTTGCTCTAAACCTGAGCAGGACATGCAGAATGCCAGGGACCTCCATAACAATACAGATCTATGGCCAAGAGCTCAGGCTGCAATGCCTCTGTAGTGTGAGAATCTTATTCCTTCAGTGCAGTCAAGTATTAAATTAGTTCAGCCTCTGAAGGTAGTGGCCACTGTCTTTACAAGAAAATATGTCATTTCAGCAAACTCCACTGTTGCCAAAGAGCCTCATTTATCCTGATATTAATCTGGAATAGACTCCTCATTTCAGGCCTCCCTGGACTGAGCAATTCCAGTAACTAACTCAGCTCCTGAACCATTTTGGGTGTTTGGGGGTGTTTCAGCAACAGCTGAGCAATGTCCAAAGCTCACAGCATTTTAACAACTCTCACTCAGCTGTGCTGCAGCAACAACCAGAGTATGAAATAAAAGCTCTAGGCACTCTTATTAGCACATATATTATAATTACTACATTTGCAAAGGGTTTAAGCTTATCTCAAGCTGTCAACTCGTGCCTTTTGTGTTGTTGTGCATTCTGCTGTGTGAGCCTGTGCAGTTGGGCAGTGCCAGGCACACAACATCAATCCTGAATAAACAGGAGGTCACAGCACTCACGTCCTCAGAGCTATTACAGAAATTGCAGGCTTCATCCCATCTCAAATCCCAGTGCTCACTTAAAAGCTCCAACCATATAATTAAATGTAGGGCAGCTTAAAAGTGGACAATTCTTTTCAGGCTTTGCACAGTGCTCCTCGGTGAAGCCTTCAGCAATTCTGCTCTTTTATCTCCCAGGGCTGACAGATGGTTGTCAAAACCAGGGGCTTGCTGGCAAAAAGTTTTAAGGCAGAGAAAAAGGTACAACAGTGTAGGAGGAGATACTTAAAAGAGAATAAATCTCTAGCTTGCTTTCTTCAAAGCTAGAATCCCTCCCCTGCCTCAGACACACTGAGGATGAGTTTAACCCAGGGTAACTCTTCTGTACTCTAATGGCCTTACACCAATGAGTATTTTGACCCAAACTGCTTGAAGACATGCCTGGAAAAATAACCTTCTGTTTTGCTCACAGAGGGAAATCTTTCTTGTCACTCCCTGCAGCTCCCATGTCTTAAGTTGAGTGTAGAAACTCTCCCCTGTTCCCTTCAGCCCCAGCAGCCACTCCTCAAAGGGCAGCCTGCCTGAGCCCGTCCTTTGCTCTCATGTGCATTGCTGTGGGTGTTGGGAGATCCTGCCCTTGGGCTCCTGCCACGTTCCTCTTCTCCTCACAGCACAGAGACCAGCACAGAACACGAATTCCCTGCCTTGGGGCAGGTGTGCTCACACAGGGCTCCACCTCCACTGCCTGCTGCCAAAGCTCAGGGGCACACAGAGTACTCAGGGCAGGTCCTGCAAGGAAAACTCTTCCTGGGACATGGAGGGGACAGGGGCACACCAAGGAGGAAAATGGAAGCCTGGCTCAGGAACAGACACACTGGGGTGTGGCTTCACAAAGCACAGCCCAGCTGGTTCCTCACATTGCTCCTTCTCAACCCAGACCTGTTTTCATCTCAATGGAACTTGCCTTTTGTCCACTTAGCACAACTAAACCAACTCTATACAATAAATGAAATCATATTCATTTGCCATTCTTCAATATATAAATTTAAGTATGTTTAATACTTTTAGTCATTAAACTGTTCTTGAAATTGCTTTAGTGTGAACAGACTACACTCATTTAAATTCCCTTTTACAGTAACCTATACTCTCTTATCTTTCAAAGGAAAAACCCCAATGTGTTCTTAGTGTTAAGTATTCAGATATTCATTATCAATCTATTCTAGGAGACATCTACACATCTTTTGCTGTGAAATCAAATAATAATTTAATTACTGAAGATTAAAGACTGCTTAATCTAGCTGTAATTTTTTTTAGTCAGTGTAAAAACCAGTGAGACACTGCACCATTAAATCAGAGAATCCAATCCATGGCAATAACTCAGAAACATCTTTCAAACTGAAACAAAGAAAAACATTTAAGCGGACACCTAAATGTCACATATTGAGACAAGTTTTCTATTTCAGATGTTTTATCATTATGTAGTAGGAAAAATGCATTTTCTACCCAGTTTAGCATTCAGCTAATTTTCAGGCCAAAGAAAAAAAAAAAGACAAAACCAAACATACCCAAACCACAAAGGTCCCTTGTACTGGACAATTTCCATTTCCACAAGGAATTTCCATGTAACTCCAGTACTTAAGACATTTAGGGGCAACAGATTATCCAAGGTATGAGCTACAACCGAGAAAAGAATCCACATTTAGGCACTTGTTTCTCACTCCCCTTTGCTCTCTCCTTTTTTGCAGTTCATGGCTCTCCTTCCCCAGCACTTTCACTGCAGCCAAACCTGCTCTGGATCCTGTGCTACCACAGTGACTAACCCACATTTTTTCTGTATTATTTAAAGCAAATTCCATGTGTTCCACATATATGGGCACGATGCAAATCTCCCATGTCATCAGCAGGATGATTTAACCCAAATTCACACCAACTGCAGCTTGATTTTTTTATTCTTGATACAAATGCCTCTTATTCATGCAAAGAGATCAAATTTGAGGGAGACTCCATTCCCCACATCTGTGTCCAGGACTTTCCAGAGATGTGTGCAAACAAGGAATAAATCTGTGCAGCATTTATCTCACTCTCAGAGTAGCCTGACAGTCTGGATCTGTCCATCATAAGCCAGCACAGCAGGCTCTCCATTGCCCAGAATTCCTGAAAATCCTGGAGAGTCAAGTGCAGAGTCCAGTCCAATTGTTGGCAGCAGGACAAACCCTCCTGCCAGTGCCAGGGGAATGCTGAGTAATAGAGAGAGGAACATTTTATCCTGCCTCTGCAGCAGGTTTGGACAATTTTATTACTTTAGAATTAGATTCCATCTCCCTGCTCTCCTATTTTTTTTTCTTTTTTTTCTTTTTTTTTTTTTCACATCAGTACCAAAACACAAGTCAGACTTTTCAGCCTCCTTGGGTAGGGCAGAGTTGCACAGCCTGTGCCACAAGTGGGACACCTGAGGTGACACCTCCTGCCTTCAGCCTCTGGGACAGAGATGAGACATGGGATATGGGGTTGGAGCAGTGATTTCTGCTGGCTCCAGAGGAAAAGAGCCAATTCCTGGCTCTCCACAAGTGGAGCAACTCCATTCCCCACCTCCCAGCAGCCCACAGACTCAGCTGGCACTCTGCTGTCTGCCACCCTCCCTTCCTCAGTCACACATTCAATTGAACTGAATAAGCTCGTGTTCTCTGCATTCCCAACTGGGAGTGCTTTCTTCTTCCAGACACCTACAATTGTACATAATTCCAGTCATAATTCTGAGCAGCCCTTCCTGATAACAAACAAGCCCCAGGAATATTACCATGAAGACATTCTGTGCACTGAGCTCCAGATCTGCTCCTGACCACACTCCCACTGCTAGAGGGGGAGAGCAGAGCTGGAGCTGGGGCAGCTCAGTCAGGCCAAAGGGGAACAGGCAGTTATTGATGCTATTACACAGCAAATACTGAAACCTTGAGAGGAATGCAGGTCAAAGGTAGGACCTGTAAAGCAGGACCAGTGGGTTCTGCTCACCCCTCAGATGAACAGAACTTTATCTGTCAGGATCTCTGCTGCTCACAGTGACCCCTGAGAAGAGTTCCAAAGTCTCTTTTCCCAGCCCAGCAGCTTGAAGAAGCAGTCAGGGCTCTTCATTTCTCGGTCTCAAGGTTGTTTATTGTTCCTTATCTATAAAATTCTTTCTCCTGCCCTACCAGGTCCATCCAGCAGGACAGTTCCAGGCACTCTGCCTGCCCCCAGGGCAGGGTTATGTCTTTATACTAAAAACTACCTGTACAATGTTTACAATTCCTTCCCAACACCCATCACCTGTGTTAGACAGTGAGCTTCTACTCTAAACCAATCTGTGAGTGCCACCATCACAGCAGAAGATGGAGGCCAAGAAGAAGAAGGAGAAAGGCTGGACATGCCCAGATCCCTCCATCTTTCCCCCTGAACCCCCATTCTAAAACCCCAAAATCTACTTTTCCACCCCGTGATAACTTCACTATTATTCTACTTAACTGTCATGGCTTGCAAATCTCAGGTTGGTAATTTGCTCCACAGGTCATGATCAAACCCACAGGGGCATCCTGGGCTCTGTGCCAGGGTCTCTGAGCGACCTGGCAGGGGTCTGGGCTGCTCAGGACAGCCAGGGGGATGTCCTGGCTCCTGACATTTGTCAGTAGTAAATTATCTGTACACTCAGCAAACACCCTGGGCAGGCCTTTCAGAAAGCAGCTCCTCCTTTAATAAAGCAATTAACCAAATTTAAACCATCACCCATCCCTTCCAAGTTATTTTTGCCACTGGAGACATAAATGATGAAAACTTCCCAGCGCTGTTTGCAAATACTGAGCTTGAATTTTCAAGTTAGGCACCAGTCCATGGAAACAAACCAGTGCAGAACAGAAATCCTTGTGATGTATCCAAACATCCTGCAGGCAGCAGGTGTCCTCTCAACTGGTGTAGCATCATTCACACACTTACAAGAAAAAACCTTCTCATGTAGTGGATATGGGCAACAATTTAAAAGAGTGGTTCTGTCACTGCTCACATGCTGTTCACCCTGCACTTATAGCCACAGGCACCTGGGAAAGCTCAGGAAAGCTCAGTATTTGGGAATATAAGTGAGCTGGAAGCTGGGTAAGCCAGAAGTAACAGCTGATATTAATCTTCATTCTGATTCCCAGGGAATTAATACTGAAGAATGTGTATTACTAAGATTTGCTAATTTGGGATTTCTTCTTTTCTTGGTTCTTCATTGTTCTTCAAATATCTTTGGAAAAAGACATATTCTTCCTGTCAGAATTAACATCTTTGTTTCAGCACAGAGCTGAAATTATCACAAGGGGAGTAAATTAAAGTCTTAGATTTTTGAAAACCAGAAGGGAAAACCAGAATTTAGTAGCAAGAGACAAATCCCTTCTTGCCTCCCTCACCTTTATTTATTTCTTTAAGAGAGAGCAGAATCTCTCATAGTCTGTCTTTCCTGTTCTATTTACAGAACAGGGTTGGTGTCTCCAGACTCATTCCTTTGGCATTCTCCTTGGGACACACTACAGCTGGCAGGATAGAAATCTCATTAGGAAAATATTTCATCTTATGGAAATGAAAAGTCAGATGCATAGAAGCACAAACATGAGCTGTATCTGTATTCCAGCAGCCAAGCAAGCTTCAAGGAAACCTCTGAACCAGAGTAACAAAGGTAAATGAAAACTAGAAAATGGATTTAGGAACCAATATTTATTTTTTAAGAGCTCCTGAGATTCTTTTTGAAGACAAAGCAGCATTTTAATTTAAATTAATAATTAACATCTTGCATGTGACAACTCTCTCCAAAATCCAGGGCTGTGTGGTAGAGCCCAGTTATGTTTCCTCTGACTGCTGCTATCACTTAATCTCTTGGAATCTTCTTCAAAACACTGGGAATTGATGATCTCAGAAAACTGGTTTAGCATTAAGTGTCAACAGCAGAAAGATTAAGTTATGATTAGGTAAACATAAACAAATCATAGACTCTGCAGCAGTGGCTGCTGTGCCTGCCTGCCAATTTGCAATCAATTTTTCAGTAATCTCCCTGGGCCTTTTTGCAATTTTCCTGACACACACCTGGCGTGGTCTGCAGCCCTGAGCCTGCTGGGCACTGCTTGTGTCACCTCCAACAAATTCCATGTGCTTTTCCTGCTAACATCAGCTCCAAGGGAATCCTGAGAGCACCCCAGGTCCCACTGATCTGCACCCAGGTGTCAAAGCCAGCATCAAAGCCAGGTGAAAAGGACTGCAGTTTCTCCAGGAGGAAGGAATTATGCAAGCCCTTCCCATGGACTCCATTCCAGCAGGACATGAGGTATATTACAAACTATTCAGTGTTCATTCCTCAAAAAATAAGTGTTAGAGAAGATGAAACAGGAAAGCCTTATAAATATGATTGTCTGGCAAAAGACTTTGAGAATATGGAAACTATAAGCAAGACTGAAATGAAAGCAAGCTTTGAGATCCCTCAGTTACTGAACAACTGGAAAACAATGGTGTGGCTGGCTGAAGGTGATCCCCTTTTGATGGAACAACACCCTCTGCTTGCAGACAGGCCCCAAGGGTCAGAGCAGACCCTACAGCTTGGCAGAAGGGGCCCAAAGAGGAGTTTATAGGGTTTAAAATGTAACACAGTGTGGTAATGTAATGATTCTTATAGGCTGTATGGAAATGCTATGGGATTTGTATATTGTACTAGATTGGTTAGTGAGAATCAGAATATTCAACACAGAAGAAGATTTATTGTATTGTAACAGGAACCTCACTCTCCTCCTCTTTTACTCTCTTATGCTTTTGCTCTCTTACTCTCTCACCCTCTCATCCTCTCTGCCCCTCTCTTCTCTCAGCCCTGCTCTGAGCTGTGTTTGGCAGCTCCCAGCAGGGCCCTGCCCCAGGCCCTTTGCAATAAACCCCAAGTTCCTGACCTGGCTGCAGAGATCTCTCGTGTCCGTCCGTCCCGACCGTGCAACCCCCGACGCTCCAACAAATCAGGAGTGGAATTTTGATGGTGCAAAACCCCACTGAATTTTTCCTATTCTGTATATATGGTGCAAACAGAATTGTTGCCAGCTGCATTATTGATTTTATACCTAGCACAGCATCATGGAATGGTTTAGGGACCCCACTCCAGGGGCACAGCAAAGGGAAAACTTCATGGAAGCCTCTCAGGAAAAGTAAAAGAGAAAACTACAGAAATTTAGTGACCCTAAACAACTGCACTGGAAGAAAGGATCCATTCTGAAAGCTGGGAGGATGATTTCCATGGAGTCTCAATTTAATCTATTTTCATTTTCTGTGGTCTACTTCCATTCCTTTTGCTTAGAGCCCCAGACAGTTCAGTAGTTTCTGTTTCTCAACACCAAGGAAAAAAATTCTATAATTCTACTTTAAAGTTCTGGTAAAATTGTGTTTCAATCATCACAGGGAAAAACTTAATTTATTCCCAGGCCAAAAGGAGCACAGGATGCACTCAGAGTGCATTAAAGTTCCATAAAATGGGCTCCATATTCAGCTCTGCAGGAGCCTATTGATCATTGCCAATAAATGACCATTAACTGAGTCTCCAATTAATTCTTCAATGCAGCAAAAGCAAGTATTCTTGTCACCACAAGAGAAGAATCCTCCTGCACCCCTCCATCTAAAAAGCAGAGCACAAAAGATTGGCCACAAATTATATTTGAAGAATAAAGGAAAATATCTACTTCCAACAGAGAAGAATTTCTATTTTTTGTTCAAAAGATTATCCACCAAATTTCTGTTACAAGTATTAATACAGCCCAGTATGGCCAGTAATAAAATTATTCTTATAGAAGAGAATTTTAAAAAATTAATACCAGCTATAAATCAAAGTGAAAATACACATAATTAAAAAAATTATTTTCAAACTATTAAAAATGTGGAAAAAGAAAAGTCAAAGTCGAGATTCCATTGATCAGCCAACACTTGTGAGGTTTTTGCTTCAATAAGTCTGTGGATGCCACCACCCTGAGAGTTTTAAGAAGCCACCAAAGTGTCCTGCTCAAATGAACATTAACCTTAGTCCAGCTGTGCCTCACCATGGCCAAGCTGGGCTCATGTCAGTCACTGCTGCAAATCAAAATCTTCATGGACCCTTCCCAGCACAAAAGCACAGCAGAGAATATAGGAAGTTCAGTATAAAGATCAAATTAGGAAATTCACACTACTGAATTATTGAACATTCCTCTTTAACACTGTGCAGTCACCCAGGACAGGGGGATGGATTGGAGAGCACAGACAACCACCACTGTTTTATTTCTGATATTAAAGAATAACTTTAAATACTTAGAAGAAAAGAAACACTGGAAATGGAACAACCTTCAGTATTTGGAGTTAAGTAATATTAAGTGACAAACTCAGTACTTATCATTCTTTTTCCCCTGCTCTAATACCAGTGTGACTGACATTTTTCCATTTCCACAGCGTCAAGTCTGTAATACTTAAAATATCTTGTGAAATACAACGCTCAACTTTGTCAACTCCTGAGTTATCAGCATAAAGGGAAAATAATGCCTGTGTCATCAGCAACCTTGTGTATCACCCAAGGGTAAAACATCCTGCATTCTTCCCTTTCTCCACCTGCTTGATAAATTAAAAAACACAGGCACTTCTCATCAGTTTCCCAGAATTATTTCTCTCTCCTCTATGGACTTGCTCAAGAGTGAGAGTGAGTCTGAGGTATGTGTGTGCTGCAGACCAACCTGCCCCAGCTGGATCCACTCAGACCCCTCTTGCCATGGGACACATGGCAGGCACAGAGCAGCACCAGCTGTTTTTTCACAGCAGAGTCAAAAAGGTTCCTCTGCAAGCTAACAGATAATTCCACCCACTTTTCCCTGGGAAAAAAGGGTGACAATGCCACCCCTGCTAAAGGCTGCTTTCCCAGGCCTAAGCGCTTTATGCTGCATTTTCCCTCACCTTCTGTCAGAGGATGCAGATGGCTGGGACAACAGGAGGAAGGGGAAAAAATTAAAAAGAAAATGAAAAGAAAAATATAATTTTCCTCCCCAAAATTCTCGTGTGACCTTTATGTAGAGGGAGAGGCCTGTGGGAGGCTTGTGCAGCACAGACCAGGGCCACACAGCCTCCCCTGCAGCTCAAGCCTGAACTGCCCTGGGGCAGGGGCACCCTGGACAGTGGGAAGAATTTCTCCCTAGGAAGGGTTGGAATGAACTCCCAGGAGGGTTTGCAGTGCCCATCCCTGCAGGTGTCCCAGGAAGGGCTGGAGGTGGCACTCAGGGCTCTGGGCTGGGGACAGGGTGGGCATCAGGCACAGCTGGGACTCCATGGGCTCCAAGGTTTTCTCTAATTGAAACAATTCTGTGATCCTGGAACACAGCCACGAGCCTGAAGCCTGAAAATGTTTCTCTCACATGGAAACAGGATTTGGTCCCTAGAAGGGCTGAGTACACTGAGCTCCTGGAGACTTCAAATCACAAATAACTGAGGCCAGCCTTTCTCCTTCTTCTCCTCCTTCAGCTTCTGCTTCTTCTTCTGCTTCTGCTGCTGCTTCTGCTTCTGCTTCTTCTCTGCTTCTTCTTCTGCTTCTGCTGCTGCTTCTTCTTCTGCCTCTTTCTTCTCCTTCTTCTTCTCCTCCTCCTTCTTCTTCTTTGTCTTCTTGGTTTTTGTCTTCTTCCTCCTCTACACCTTTTTTTTTTGTTTGGTTTTGGGGTTTCCTGTCTTTGTTTCTTTTTTTTTTTTAATGTATAGTGCTGCTTTAGGCCTGTTTTCCCTCATTTGCACACAAATTCTACTTCTCTGCAGTACTATTCACTACAATTTGCCATCCAATGACAAAGAAACTGTCAAGCCACCTGATACAAGTAGAAGTTCTCCTAAACCTGTTTTAAAACTTTCTTAAAGTTAAGTTTTAAAACATTTAAAAACTAAATAGCCTAATAACATTTTCTTCCTTTGAGTCTCCATTCCCCATGAACACCCTCAACCTCTTCTCCTCCCATGTACCTCAGGACGTGTCCCCTGTTCAGAGCAGAAAATCACAAATGGGAAAGGGAGTCTTGTGCACCTTAAACTGTGACCAAAATTATTCCCTTTTTTCCCTCACTCCCTTTCCACCAAGTGCAGCTGGAAGTGTGTCCTAAAGGTACAATTGCTTCAGGAAAAATAATTCCTTGTGCTGTTCACACACGTTGGGCACAGCTACCTCCACTGAGGTTTATTTCTGCCTGACAAGGGAAGGTGAAGCACATCCTCAGAACAAGCATCCTCTCAGAGGCTGCCTCTGGGCCCCTGAGTGCTGCATTGCCAGACCTGAGTGCCACAGCCATCCTGGGGACACCAGGGGCTGATTGCCACCGAGATGAAAGGAGCTGATGTGACAGTGCTCGTTTCAGCACACCCAGAAATGCTTTTTAAGGATTGGTAGGAAAAGGAGCACCCTGAAACATCATGGGAGAAATTAAATACTCCTCTCCCAGCAACATTGGGTAAATAATAATGAAAGCTTAATTACAAAGTAATTATTACTACTAAAATAAATAAAAAATAGAAAAGTACCATGTCTGTTTCAAAGGTCCAGGTGTTATAATTTTCCCTTACTCAATTCAGATTGCTTTTATTTTTGTTAGCTGACAACCTAACACAGCTTCAATGCTTGTAGTGCATTGATAAAGATTTTTGCAGCAGGTACAAAAAGTCCATCCTATCCAGACTCCAGGCATGCTCACATCAACAGAACTGGCCTTTGTTCCAGAACAGCTCTTCACTGCTTAATCAGAAATCTGCAAAAATTTATGAACAAAACATTTCACAGGACATCTGCATTTGGAAAGTGGTTTTCCAGCTTTTACACAACAGATTCTGTTTCCTGCATGGTTTTATTTCATTAGAACCAGAGTGGTTTGGGTTGGAAGGACCTTACCATGAGATCATCTCATTCCAACCCTGCCAGAGACTTCCACCAGACCAGCTTGCTCAGAGACCCATCCAGCCTTTGACAGCTCAGTTTCCCACATTTTTCTATAAACTATCTATAGTTTCACAACATAAATGTAAGTTATAAAGGGTTTTTTTAAAGACTGTGCACAGAACAAGGATCCCCCACATGGCACACTGCAATGCACACCTATTCTGTTTATTGCTTCCAGCCCAGCCAAGGAGAGATTTTCCAAGAGGAAAGAAGGTGACAAATTGCCAGTGAAAGCCCAAGATAATCTTTTCAGTAATTCCTTAAACAAAACATTAATTTTTTTTTTTCAAGTAGACGGAAAGATGTCAAAGTTCATAAAGGTTTATCACAATGTCAGGTGAGAACAGGAGAACAAATTGTAGACAAAAGGAATCCAAAAGGAAACCTGAACTAAATCCCCTGTCCTGTGGCTCAGCAGCTGCCTGTCCTCACCAGGTGACATTTCAGTTCTGCTTTAGCTGGGAGAGGCAAGGGAGGAGTGAGGCACACATGAAATGGAGCAGGAACTCCTCAGCCTGGCTTGCAGCTCTTGGCTGCACCAACTGAAGAGCCAAAAGCATCGGTCATGATCAGGGGTGCAGGAGGCAGCTCCTCCCCTGTCTGCAGGAGCACAGCATCCCTGGCACTCTGCAAGCACCAAGAGCTGGGAAAACAAGGAAAATCTTCCGAGCCTCAGCCCCTGCTGAGCCCCCAAAGCCTCCCAAAGCTTCTGGGGCCCAGCAGCTGTACAGTGAGTTTATCTCATTGCAGTGAGTCTCAGGGGAGCACGTTTCATTTCAGTCCCTGAAGTTAACACCATTAGAAGATACATTTCCTTGATGATTAAAAATTAACCACAGAAGTATTTCAAAGCTTTTGAAATAACTCTGAACTAATGAAGGACTAATTGCTTCACTACATGTCTTCATATAATAATGTATAAAAAATTGGTGTCAACTGTCTTATGTCAACTCCTGCATCAGTTAATTACATGTTTGCCATCAGTCATCCACAGCCACAATTAAAACAGGAGAATATTGTTATAATTAGTTTTCTGGTTTGAAGCAAGAGACAACTGAAGGAACTGTTAAAACTTGGTTTACCTTTTTTTGTTGCTAAGTTGCCACAGTCATTAGCATTATTTTAGGAATCAGCTCCATGGGCAGCTGGCTGAAGGGAATTAAATCTCTGAGCCTTGATTCACCTTGAGAAAACTCTTGGACTTTACAAATGAAAGTTCACAAATTCCAATTTGTTCTCTTTTAGCTTTTGAAATATCATGAGCAACATCTAGTTATTTATCAGATTAAATACACTGAAATTTCTTGTGGCAAAAAGTCTAACACATGAAATTAGCACTGCCTCTGTTATTGTGGAAATAAAGACCAAATAGGAGGAGAGGAGGAACCTTCATCCCCCCTGACAGATGGGGGGAAATCTGCATATCAGAAGTTTGAAATCAGATGTAGCAACTGCCCAAATGCCATTTGAGCCCTACATTGTGAGCAAATTCCACGGGAACAGCACCACTGAATTCCCCGAGTTTCTTACACAAAAAAATTAGCTTGATTTTAAAAGCTGGTTTGCTTTGTTGGATTTTGGTTTGGTTTTTTGTTGTTTTTTTTTTTTTTTAACCAAGTATTAATACATCACAGCATCTCTATCTCTGCAGCTTCCTGAATAGAAGTAAGCAATTTCAAGGGAAAAAAGCCCTGGTCTTTTAGAATTAGAGCTGCTGCTCTCTGGCTCCAGACTGAGGTTACTGCTCCAGCAAGGCTGAAGTCAAACCCAGCTGACATCAAACAGGTAAAGGGAGACAGAGAGAACAGCAGGAGCTGTTCCAGAGTCAAGGGAGATGGCGAGACACCATCTTGAACTTTGAAACATTCCCCCCAACCTTCCAGAGAATGAAATTCTTACAACAGAATAGAACACAGCACAAGGACAAAGGGGATAAACATCAGCAGGCAGAGCCTGTCTCACATTTTACCCCATCCCCAGCTGAAATCCAGGAAGAGCAGTTTGATCACCACGTGCACAGGGAGAGCCTGGTGGGTGCTGGTTCTGCCATAGCACAGCCTGACCATTCCAGCACTGCATGCTGGGCCATTCCCCCACCTCCTGAAGCACAGCAGCTGCTCCGGTGCCATTTCTTGTTGAAAATGAGTTTGAAACTTTCAAAAAGGATGAAAAAAAAACCATCAGAGTGTGGGGAATGTCAGAATGAGGCCAGGGGAAATCCCTGATGTGACTGAGCACACGACAGCCTCAGACACTCGCGTCCCTCAGCCCTCTCCTGGTCATTGCCTAACATGTTCCTGTGGAGGTAAGGCTTCAAAATCACAAACATGATTAGAAAAGTTGTTTAAAGCGCTCCTCTCAGCCTTCCCTCATGTTTTAAAAAGCTTCTCTGAAGAGAAGGGTTTAAAAAATCATGAAGAAGCTTTAAACACTAAACATTGTCTCTATTTAGAGTTACAAATTATTCATTTTGCCTTCAGAACTGTACATTCACTGTGAAGGTACAGTACATAAATCAGTTAGAAATATGCTCTCACTCTGTGAGGTTGAAATTCAGTAATTTGAATCACTTTTAGGAAAATGCACCAGTTTTTGTTAGTAGGGCCCCAAAGAAAATGCCATAAAATTTGTATGTAAAGATCCATAGCCCTGGCTGGGATTTGTGCTTGCCATGGAGCACTGGGGGTGCTGATTCCCCAAGGGAGCAGGGGCAATCCTGCTTTTGATTCTGCTGTTGAGGATGGGACAGTCCAGGATGGAATTTCACACAAAATTCATCGATGACAATTCTCTGTTGGAAGGATCTAAACAGAGGAAATTTCTTGGATAAAAACCTCTGATGGCTGATGTTGCAACAGTGGAGCTGAGGAGAGTTTTGACATCTTCATTTATGAACCCAAAGTCAGATGATTCTTCTTTTTCTCTCCCTTTTTTTGTATTTTTTTTTCTTTTTTAGCATGCAAGTCATAGAAGTTGTGCCAACAAGAACTGCCAAAAAAGTGTGCTGAACCAGTACAGGGTCTACAGAGAGCCCTGGAAACTGTAAATACATTAATCAAAATGGGTTTTTTATGCTGAGAATATATAATTGAGGGAGAGGAGAACAGAAAAAATTAATGTCTTTGCTCACTGCTTGACAAGTTAAGAACCTCATGCCACCACGGCCAAAAAGCCAGAGATGTATCAATCTTTATTTAAAAAGAAAAGACACTATTGCAATGTTTATAAAACTGAAGAGATGTTAATAGCTTATGCCATTGGGTTGCAAAGAGGAATAAAAGAGATTTAAAGCCAAAGAACCAGAGCTGCAGTGTCACTGAAGCCCCAGGGATTCGCAGCCTGGGCCATGTCCTGCTCCAGGGCTGCAGGGCAGCTGCAAGGGCTCCCAGTGCCTCCCAGTGCCACTGCATCCCTGCTGCTGGGGGAAAGCCAAATCGGGAGCAGAATGAACATCAAAGCTTGTGCTCTGGAGCCAGGGCAATAAACCACATTAAACTGCATCCAGCACTTCCACCAGCAAAACTTCCTTGGATTGCAGGGCCTCACCCCATCTACTAGCTCTCAGTAACTTGAATTTAATAAATGTCTGAATGAAGAAAGAGAGAAACAAATACACACAGAGAGATTTAATAAATTAAGCTGGAAACATCCCCAAATTAATGCAGTTCACAGAAGTGGGAGAAAAAAAAATAGAGAAAATACATCAATCATTCAATAATGTTATGTATAAGAACAGTGAGATGGAGTTGTGTAAAAATAGATCTAACATGGATCATTCAACTACCCAGCTTAAAAATCCTAATAATAAATACAATAGTTATCCCAACTTGCCCTGCTTTTAATTGGTAAGTTCTTTCAAGTAAACATCACCAAACAGGCAATAGAATTTCCTCTGTATTTCTTCTGAGAACAGTTTCAAAGAGCTGTTTATTGCTAAGGAACAATTTGGTGACTAGAGATCAAAATATACAATAAAATTAAAAATTATGATTAGGTAAAAGACAAATATACACTATCTTAAAGGTCATCTTTTGCCCACCAAAAAAGAAGAAATCCCATAAAAACCAAGCCTGCCCTATATTTTGTATTTATTTACATACCTGACTGCATCTGCTGTCAGAATTATCCTTTACAAGTAAAAGTCCTTGGTGTCAAGGCTATGTCAAAATGTCAAATTTGATGTCAATTTTGAATGTCAAAAAAATGCTACAAATATTAAATGCTGATTTTCATGTCCTCCTATCAAAACTAAAAATATCATCAGTAAATATATAGTTTGAGATTTATCAGTCCAGTCCTGGTCCTGTCTGCAGGAGTTACAGGACAAATCCTCATCCTCCTGACTTCATTCAGGATTTGGAGGTTGATTGCAGTGGGAACAGGGGGCCACAATTTCTTTACTCCAGTTTTACTGATAGTCTTTGCATACACAGGATTTGGCCTGTATTTCAAACTTCCAACTGCTCCAGTGCTCAGGACAGTTCATTTAAGGTACATGAGCCCAGCACCAACATTCTTCCAACTTTTGGCTTGATCCTCTGCAGTAAGATGCTCAATTCCTCATGGGAACAAGGTTTCTTTTGCCTCCTAATTTAGAGAGATGCAAGGCCCTGCTGTGAGCTCAACCCTCTGTGTGCCCATAGTGGGGCCCTGGCACTTCCTGCAGCAGGAAAATAACCCCAAAACCAGCCCACAACTGCAGCTCTGCATCATCCCCTATTCCAGTAATTCACCCTCATCCTCCCCCTTAATAAATAAATTACAAACTGCAGAGAACCTGAATAGGAATAACAAAGTGAACACTACACTACTTAAGGGACATTTCTTCATATACATTTAAGGTTACTGTGAGACCAGACACGGGTGGCACCAGGACAGTCCCAGTTTATTTGACTAACAAATTCTCCTCTGAACAGCAAGGCAGATTTGCTTCCAGCAGAGACACATTTAAGTAAGCCTTGATGTGACATAGCTGTTGCCCTCAGGTGCAATTCCTTAACCTTTCTGAACTGCAGGATGTGAGGCTGGGATCGCTATTCTGCAATTAAAATAATTGCAAAATAGCGTGTGTGCACAAAGAAGTGGCTCAGGGTTACAAGGGCAAGCTAAGATTTTTCTAATTCTTAACCTTTAAGACCTAACTTTCAAATAACTTGTAAGGCTGCAGAGCAGTTTTTTAACCTTGATATTAGGAAGATAAAAGACTTTTCCTAATATGTACTTAGAGTTGGCAGAATACCTCTATCCAAGCTTATCTGCTGCAGCCCTGATTGGAGATGAGATGTTGTCCATTATTTGAACGCTGCTGTATCCTGCAGATAAGTGTTGGCAAAAGTGAGCAGACCCAGCTCCAGGTCCCAGCTGAATTTTGAGATGAGGGCTCTGGAGCACAAAGCCCAGGAGGGGCTGGGACAGGTCCTGTTGACAAGGGTCAGACATGGATTAAAGGCACCACCCCCAGCCACCTGCTGCCTCACTTCCAAACTTTGGGTTTCCAGAACTTCTGCTTCTTCCAAGGGCTTGATAACCTCTCCAAGGAGTGAAAAGCAGATGCTTTAGGCTTGGCAAGAGGCAGCAGGAATGAGGACAAGCTGCCATTCCTGCTCTGAGCTGCTTTTGCTGCTGAATTCCCGCTCAGGCGGCACTGGGGGAATGGCAAAGGAGCTGCAGCTCCTGCTCCTGCACAGGTGGGAGGAGAGGGGCACCGTGCACATCCCACACAGCTACAGAGTCAGCAACAGAGCCACAAAGAGGGGCTGTGGTGTTTATTCCCTCCCAGGAAGGGAACAGAGCTCCGTTTTAATTCTCAGGCTGGAGCAGCTGAGTGAGGTGAACATTGAAGAGCAGAGCTAAGGAGTGCCAGGGCTCTCCTCAGCCACACACATCCCCATCTCCCATCTCCCTCACTGGGGCTGTGCTGGGGCAAACAGCACACTCAGAGAGCCAGGATGGGAATGGTCCAGTAGAAAATAACCCATCAAAAACCAAAACCAGTCAGGCACCTCCCTGATTTGTACAACAGCTCTCCTTGCACTACCAGCGAGGGCAGAGACTCTGTGAGAAGGAAGGGAGAGCAGGCCAGGGCTGCCAGAACTTCCATCAGGAGTTATTTGTCCCAGTGGATCTGGTAATCCTGTCTGGAACCATTATATTTCAACAATATTCCTTAAAGAACATAATTTTGATGGGTTTTTCTCATGATGAATCAGGACCAAACTCCTGATTTTAAGTTTGCTTTCACCTGTGCTTTTAGACCTGGAATGGTTATATCCAACCCTAAATATCCCAGAACAGTCTCAAACCAAGCACACCATCTCAAAAAAATCTGGTTGGGAGACCTTTCCCACCTCTACCTGCTTAACATCAAGAAATGTATTTTTTTATAAAAATTTTGAGGGTATATATATATAAAATAAACCATAGAGGAGTTTTAGGAATTATCATCTCACCATCCTAGATGTGTAGAAGTTAAAGAAACTTCTTAATTCCCCTCTCAGACATAATTTTTGGAAGTACCCTCTCTTTTGGCAGTTCTAATCTTGCTTGGGGTGTGTGCTGGCAGCCCTTGAGCAGGTCACTGTGGGATCAGAGTGCTGGGATTTCCAGCAGTGCAAACAAACAGGGCCAGGGGCTGCTGTCCCTGCCCTCCCCGGGCAAACAGACATAAGGTCAGGCACTCCTGGTTCCAGCCCCAGCCCCAAGGAGTGCAGGAGGTAAATCTGCCTTCAGCTGCCCCAGCCCCAGCTCTGAGCCTGGCTCTGGGGCCCTTCCCTGCTGCAGCTGCCAGAGCAGACAGCTCAGTGTGGCTGTGGCTGTGCATGGCTGTGCTCTCAGCTCAGAGTGGCTGTGGCTGTGCCCTTAGTGTGGCTGTGCTCTCAGTGTGGCTGTGGCTGTGCATGGCTGTGCTCTCAGTGTGGCTGTAGCTGTGCCCTCAGTGTGGCTGTGCCCTCAGTGTGGCTCTGGCCGTGCCCTCAGTGTGGCTGTGCCCTCAGTGTGGCTGTGCCCTCAGTGTGGCTGTGGCTGTGCTCTCAGTGTGGCTGTGGCTGTGCCCTCAGTGTGGCTCTGGCTGTGCTCTCAGTGTGGCTGTGCTCTGTGTGTGCTGTGGCTGTGCCCTCAGTGTGGCTGTGCTCTCAGTGTGGCTGTGCTCTCAGTGTGGCTGTGCTCTCAGTGTGGCTGTGGCTGTGCTCTCAGTGTGGCTGTGCCCTCAGTGTGGCTGTGGCTGTGCTCTCAGTGTGGCTGTGCTCTCAGTGTGGCTGTGCCCTCAGTGTGGCTGTGGCTGTGCCCTCAGTGTGGCTGTGGCTGTGCCCTCAGTGTGGCTGTGGCTGTGCTCTCAGTGTGGCTGTGGCTGTGCCCTCAGTGTGGCTGTGCTCTCAGTGTGGCTGTAGCTGTGCCCTCAGTGTGGCTGTGCCCTCAGTGTGGCTGTGCTCTCAGTGTGGCTGTGCCCTCAGTGTGGCTGTGCTCTCAGTGTGGCTGTGCTCTCAGTGTGGCTCTGGCTGTGCTCTCAGTGTTGCTGTGGCTGTGCCCTCAGTGTGGCTGTGCCCTCAGTGTGGCTGTGCCCAGTGTGGCTGTGGCTGTGCTCTCAGTGTGGCTCTGGCTGTGCTCTCAGTGTGGCTGTGCCCTCAGTGTGGCTGTGCCCTCAGTGTGGCTCTGGCTGTGCTCTCAGTGTTGCTGTCGCTGTGCTCTCAGTGTGGCTGTGGCTGTGCTCTCCCAAAGGCACAAACACAGCCGGGCCCCTCTGGTCTTGGTCCCTTCTTGTAGGAGCATCAGGGGTTGCATGGTCGGGACAGATGGACACGAGAGATCTCTGCAGCCAGGTCAGGAACTTGGGGTTTATTGCAAAGGGCCTGGGGGCAGGGCCCTGCTGGGAGCTGCCAAACACAGCTCAGAGCAGGACTGAGAGAAGAGAGGGGGAGAGAGGGTGAGAGAGTAAGAGGGTGAGAGTGCGGAGTTCCTGTTACAATACAATGAATCTTCTTCTGTGTTGAATATTCTGATTCTCACTAACCAATCTAGTACAATATACAAATCCTATAGCATTTCCATACAGCCTATAAGAATCACTACATTACCACACTGTGTTACATTTTAAACCCTAAAAACTCCTCTTTGGGCCCCTTCTGCCAAGCTGGCAGGGTCTGCTCTGGCCCCTGGAGCTGTCTGCAAGCAGAGGGTGTTGTTCCATCAAAAGGGGATCACCTTCAGTGGCCACACCATTGTTTTCCAGTTGTTCAGTAACTGAGGGATCTCAAAGCTTGCTTTCATTTCAATCTCGCTTATAGTTTCTATATTCTCAAAATCTTTTGCCAGACAATCATATTGATAAGGCTTTCCTGTTTCATCTTCCCCAACACCTCCTCCCTGCTCAGAGCTGAGCTGACCCTTCCTGACACTCTGGGTGTGTTTCCTTCCAACACTGCAAGGGACGAGAACTCTGCAGTGGGTCCGAGAGGTTCAAGATAAGTTCATTAAGCCAATTTGTTAATCATCCCCATGAACTGTGCTCTCATTTCTTACAAGGATTTGTGTAATAGATTTTATAAAAGCTTAATGAAAATCTAATTAGAGCCAAAAGTCTTAGAAAGATTTCATTATTTTTTTCCTTCTTTCTCCTACTCGTCCTATTTTTTCCTCCCTTTTAATTATGAATTGGAGGCATGGACAAAAAGGGACAGTAAAGGATGGGACAGTAGCAAAGAACACTGCAGATTAAATTTCAAACTTTCAGCATTTTTTTTTCATATTCATGTGCATCCACAGCAGGAAAGTTGATAAAATTTGTGCTGTTTCTCTGCACTGATATTGCACTGCAGGGATGGCTGTGACGGGAGATACTCACACCAGACTCTCACAGCTCTTCTTCAAACAGGTCAGTGTTCCCCCCAATGAACTCGCTGAATAAATAAAAATGTCACTTTTCAAAGATGCATTTCAAGGATGCCACTCCACAGCTCACTCTGGCCTCAGCAGCTGAGGATCAGTCCCTTCCAAAAGCATCTCAGTCATTCCCCCTTTTCTCCAGCCACAGACTCTGCCCCAGGTTTTAGGGGGGAAATCCAAGCAAGCAGACCCAGCCTGAGGATCCCAAACTCACAGCTGTGGGACACACTCCATACAAACCATCAAACTGGGTGAGCTGGGGTACCAGGAGGTGTCCCTGCCCATGGCAGGGGGGGAACAAAATGACTTTAAGATGCCTCCTAACCCAACCATGCTGTGATTCTGTTTGAACAGGTAATTCTATATAATGGAAAGAGACAAAGCTGCTGATTTCACCTCAAAAAAAAAAAAAAAAAAGAATCAGTGACAAATTCAGTCTTTAAGACAAAACACCAGTATTTTGCAACTGATTTAACTATCAGCTCACAACATGATTCACCAATGCACATGTGTATGCCAGGAGATACAATTACTTCAAATATTTGCAGATTCATGTAAATACGGAGAGTTCTATATAACATGGGTTCTATAACATAATTCTATGTGTCATTGTACCCAAAAATAAAAGCACAAAGTGACTCTTTTCTAACTCTTTCCTCTTTCCCTCCATACCTTTATTTCTAAACATGAAAACACAGATTATTTAAGAACACTAACTGATTTGGGACTTTTGGGGTTATTTTTTCCTCTCTATGACACTACATCTCTATGACACAGAGTTTTGTCACTTGTTTTATTTTCTTTGGAAGATTTTCTCCCCACCTCCCTGAAAAAGCAAGGTTTTCAACAAGTTTTTATGATTAAGAAGCTACAAAGTAGACTCTTCAAAATATCCAAACATGCATTTATAATACAAATACAGCAACCTTAATATTGCTTATTATTAAATATAAGAAATTAGAGAGAAAACTTTACACCCCCTAAACAGTATGCAGGATGTCAAAGACCCTGAGGGACCAAAATAATTAAATCAATTTGTCCTATGATTCAATAGAAAAAAAATGACAAATAGTTTCAGCTGAAAGGAACAAACAAATGCACAGACAGGGAACCAAATCCTGAGGTCTTTGTTCAGTCTTAATCTGGCAGCTCCTGCTGATATCCCCTGACTTTGCTGGGAGATGCAGGAGCTGAGACTGAGCAAGGCTGGGAGGATTTCCCTGTGAACAGATTCCATAGAGGAGCATCACAGGCACAGAGCTGGGTGTCAGGCAGGATAAGGCAGCAGTGGAACCCTGGCATGTAAAAAGTGTACAAAGTGTAAAAAGTGATGCTATTTGGGTCACAGCACCGAGGATGTAAAATAAGCACGATTATCCAAGTGCCATTAGATCTCAGCCTGTGCTTGGGAGCAGCAGGCCTGGGAGATGGACAGATCAGAGGCACCTCAGAGAAAAGCATCTCAGATGATAAAAGCATTGCAAAATAAAAACTGTGCTCTGTGAAAACACCACATGTTGAGGAAACTTTACAAAGACTCTGAATGGGAAAAAGGAAGGAAGTTTTTGCAACAAAGTTATCAGGTTTCAACTTGATACAAAATTATTTTCTAAGCCATTTCCAGCATAAAAAGTCACTCATGCCACACAGGAAAATATACTAATATATATAAAACATACAAAAAATTTATCTACTGCCCAAAGTATCGTAGTTCAGTTGTAAACTTGCAAATTAAGACTAGCTGGTGTTAATCCGTCCTGTCCCATCCAATCTACCAATTATATGGATGGAGAAACACAGCATTTTTCTGGAAATAATCTTACAGAACACCAAGTGCAGTAGACTGGAGCCAACTAACCTCCCTCCACTTCAAAATCATAGAATCATTTGGGTTAGAAAACTCCAACCAAGGCCATCAAGTTCAACTATTGACCCAGCACTGCCAAGGCCACCACTAACCCATGTCCCAGGTGCCACCTCCATATGGATTTTAAATCCCTTTAGGGATGGGGCCTCCACCCCTGCCCTGGGCAGCTGTGCCAGGCTGGAGAACCCTTTCTGTGAGGAAATTGTTCCCAGAATCCCCCCTGAGCTGCCCTGGCCCAGCCTGAGGCCGTTCCCTCTGCTCCTGTCCCTGTCCTGGAGCACAGCCCGAGCCCCCGCTGTCCCCTCCTGGCAGGAGCTGTGCAGAGCCACAAGGGCCCCTGAGCCTCCTTTGCTCCAGGCTCAGCCCCTGCCAGCTCCCTCAGCCCTCCTGGGGCTCCAGAACCTTCCCCAGCTCTGTTCCCTTCTCTCTGTTACTCTTCCCAGGTTTTTAAGATTTACAAAACCTCAGAAGTTTAAAATTCCTTTGAGCTCATTTTTGAATCTCAAGAATGAACAAACCCCTTATGGCAGGGCAATATTTGAGTGCTGGAAAAACAGAGCTTTAGATTTATCCTCAACAATTTTGGTGTGCTTAACCCATGAGAGCAGCAGCCACCC